>NW_022987869.1:600000-775000 GCF_902827165.1 Trematomus bernacchii | reverse complement strand
CCTTATCTGAGTCAGCTTCTTGAGCCGTATCTGGCCGTGCAACACTCACAGTGTCACATACTGTATGCAGAAGTATTATTTTAAGCAACACATTAAGTTGACGAAACACTCGAGTAAAATGTAATTAAAGTCAGATCGTGTCTTGGACGGGGCAGTGATTTCATAAACCTGTTAATGTACGCATTCAAACACTTTTTCTGTTACCAGCTGTATTCACCTTGCAGGTGCAGCTATGTGGCTTTTATCCTGGATAAAGTGTTTAAGTCATGGATGTTTAAAGTTTAACTTCTTCATATTTGACTAATATTAAAGTTCACTTTTCATTCAGGAAGTATGACGCTGCGCTGTCAGTACGCTTGTCCGTGTTTGAGATTGGTCGAATGCTCCAAATACCACCCCTTTCATGTGAACGCGCACCTAACTAGATAGGACACGGCTGGCTTGAGCGATCCACTTGATAACCAGCGTCGTAGTACAGCTTAGCGAGAGCGCGTATGTTTTGGATTGGGCCAACCGGCTAACTCAAACATATCCAGGTTAGGTTGAACCAGCTTCGTAGTACAGGCCTCTGGTAAGTGGGTTAAAAACATCTGGCTAAAAGGACCGAGGTTGACTTTGTTTAAAATCGGCATGCAGGTAAAATTAGTGTAAAAAAATTATAAATAAATACATAAAAGTGCTTTTAAAAATAAGTGCTGGTAATAAAAATCACATCAACCCAAATGTTAAAATATGTATAATATAAAACAAATATGTAAAATGTAAAATATAAAATACACACGGGTTAGTAGGCACACGGGGAGGGGAAATATCTTAAAGTAAAGTCAACCAAGTGTCCCTAAAAGTGTTTCAAACCCAGGCCAAGGTCTAGAGGGGGGGTGCAGGTGAGACATGGGACACGCCTCGGATGATGTTTAAAAATACTTTATTAAGGGCTTGTTTCAGGGTGTTTCCCTGGGGGAGGGTGTTTCCCTGCGGGAGGCTCCAACATCCATTTAAAAGTAAATGGAAAGTAATAACTCAAATATAAATAAAACAATATAAACAATGTTTAAATAGGAAACGGGGGATTAATAATATATAAAAAATAATCAAATATATAATCTCCTCATTTGGAACCTAATGACATAAGGGTTAGGGTTAGGCATCTGTTGGTTATGGTTAAGGTTAGGATAAGTCTCCAGGAAGTGCATGTAAGTCAATGTAATGTCTCCTGAAGTGATGTATACATGGTGTGCGTGTGTGTGTGTGTGTGTGTGTGTGTGTGTGTGTGTGTGTGTGTGTGTGTGTGTGTGTGTGTGTGTGTGTGTGTGTGTGTGTGTGTGTTTCCATGTCATTTTGGAAATCAATAGTTGAGGCTTGAATTTAATATTTTGCCATGGCAACTGCTTTTATAGTGGTGCAAGTGAATTACAATTCATTACATTCATTCAAATGAGTCTTCCTGTGGTCCATCCTCACAGGGAAATACTATTCAAAGAGAGGGTGAGTTTCTGTGTCTGACTCTGAATCAGTTGGTCTGTGCATTGCTATCAGCTGCTATAATTATCAGCCCCTTCCACTCTTGCACTTGTTTGTTCTCATTAAAGTAAGTCAGTGACCCCAGGGGTCATGATAGTTTGACCTCTGACTAAAGAGGAGCTCAAGTTTAAAGGAGATCAAATGAAGTGACTAACACCACGGCCACCAACGGGCTCCAATAAGGACAGCAGGGCATGTTTTAATGTCGTCTTTGCTCATTCCACATTATCCCCACCTTAAACAAATATGGATGTTCTGGCAGTTACAGTGTCATTAAGCTGTAAAATAGAGCTCCAGGGCCTGATGCTTACTAGCACTAACCTTGTATACACAGTGTGGTTCTAACATGTGGATTATTAAATGGTAAGAGATGAGCAGGTGTTGTGAGAGGGGGAGTAAGGGGAAAACATAGTTGGCTTGGTATGAAGAGAGGAGGGAAGAGGGGGACTGAGGAAGGGGGAGGAGATAGAGGAGATTGTATTTTATGTTTAAAGAGAGGAGGGAGAGAGAGGGAGGGAGGTGGACAGGTACAGGTCAGCGTGTGAAGTGGGGTCACAGAGAGGTCACCATGAGAGAGAGAGAGGAAGTCCTAAGGCTGCTCCTATTCATCTGAAGGACACTAACATCTGCTCAGAGAATTACAGATACAGGCAGAAATGCATTGTCTCATCCATGGATATGGAAATGCGTTTAGTTATAAGGGTGTAGTGATTTCAAGTTAGAGGACCTTCCCAAAGATTGAATATATTAGATTTGACACAAACAGCATGAAACACTGAGTCAATGGGAAGGAGAAGTCTCAGTTCTGTGATCAACTAAACAGGATTTCTTCCTCATTAAGGCCAGTATCCGTCCTGTTCTTATCTCAAGTCACGTCATCAGGAGCTAACAGTGATATCTGGCAGAGGCGATAGCCCCCCACGGACCACAAACACATTCCTCTACTGATACAAGCATGAGAGCCAATGGATGTGACGGATCAATGACAGGTACGGCCTGTTAAACATTAACATCATGATAGCAAACCTGCAGCTCAAAGTGAAACCTGAAACTGTCCCTGGAGGAAAAGGAAACAACACTCTGACTCATGGATACATTTATTCATGTGTCCATTTATTTCTGAAAAGTTTTACACAAATGAATGAATTATAAAGCATAAACAACCCATAATGGTCTTGGCAATCCAATAGTTCCCCTTAAAACTCCTTTAAATATTTTGGTATTAAAAGTGGGATGTAGGATAGAGAGGGATACTCTGAATTGTATCTTTGATTCACAAAGGCTGGACTCTGTGCCCGTTGAGCTGAGCCTGCCCCCACAGGAAAGATAAAGCGCTCTAACCCTTGGTCCCTGATAGGAACATTGGTGTAGAACCTGCCTAACCACACTTAGTACCATCAGGGTTTCAATACAGTACAATATGAAGAATTATTTCTTTATTTAAGGATTATACACAGAAGGTATCATCGACTGAGAATATGACTTTCAATGTATTAGATTTAAAGGTGAAGTATGTCATTTATTTCAGAAACACTTCTTGTTATATTCCATGGAATGCTCTTAACATCCCGATAGCAATGAATATCTTAAGTGCTTTGACAAAAAATAGATAAAACATGTCATCTGTGGAAGCCGTAATACTGTAAAAAGCACGACCAATCATCTGAGCCGGCCCGGCTAAAATAACTGGATGGCCTACCTGCCTGTCAGCCTTCCATCTGTGCACAAACTTATCTCGTGCCCTCATTGGTCATGTGCGCGTTCGTGTGAGTTGGAGGAGGGGCTCTGTAAGGAAGTGGCAGATTTGTTCCGGTTGTGTATTTTCAAATTCTAGCGATCTCGAGCCGGATTCTCCAAAATGACCTACCCCACCTTTAAGTAAGGGACACAAAGTAAATCCCATACTGAGAAGTAAAGCCATCACAGAGCAAACCCAACTGAGAATTGGGTTTATGCTTGTTTCTTTATTGTTATACAATAATACAATAATAACAGTGAAACAACCTAGAGAATTATCTAACGTAATAATCCCAGTTTGACAAAATAATTGTATGATTTTGTTTTTATTCTGAGCTTCTCAGGGTCTTACATTGAATGACTGATGGGATGTTTTTAATTGAAAGCTCTACAGAAATCAGCCAAGTACACGATGTTAATCTTTGAAAGTGCCCTAGTTCCTCAGGTATTGTTAACGTAGCAGCAGTGTTAAAGGTGAAGCGTTCCAGCAGGGTGTAGTCTGGCTGATCCAGGGTCTGTCCCCAGACTGGAATGTTGGACTGGACTGTTGAACCAGTCCATCTGCATTCTGAACCAGATCAGAGGCTGATTCAGGAGGAGAGGCTGACGCACTCCGAGAGTCAAATACTTCAGCAGGAGAGAGTAAACCTGAGACATATACTCTGCTCTAAACACTGCCCTCTGACCTCTGAGGATGGAGGCAAGAAAAAAAGAGCCTTAGATATAGTAGAGGTAGACGTGAAATAATAAAGCTTTAATAATAATAATGTTTTAATCACAAATTAAAACAGAGACGTAGAGGGTAGCCGGAGAGCTCAGTGGGTGGAGCTGGCCGCCCACAGGTGGACATACAGGCGCCTGTGGGCAATGTCCCCCCCCACCCTCTGTCTCCCTCTGTCTCCCCCCTCCCCTCAACTCTGCATATTGTGACTCTCCTGTCCTTTAGAAAGCTGGACGGACTCCAAACCCTGGACAAAAAACTGATTGTCCTGAGCCCAGCAGAGTCAGTGGCGCAAGCCCCTCATATGTCCTCCTTTTTAGCCTCATTCCCCCTCCTTCCGCCCCCCACCAGGCCCAGGCATTTGCTACAATTCTCCAGACTTGCCATTCTATTTATTAGTTTATTCCTCTCATGGCAATTATTATAAAACAAACATGTACACTTTACGCAGTTCTTGTAGCCCCCGATGGAAAGGAGCAGGGATAAGGATATCTTATTTGACCTGCCCCTTATTAAAAAATGTATGGTCTGCCAGTCACAGCTGCTTTCAAATACTTACAGTAACAAAGACACAATCACAATTCAATCTACCATCAGAAATAGGTTTTAAATGACTCATATATGTGTTGCCCTGCACTTCAACACAGTCATGTCAATATGGCAAAATCAATGAACAATACACCGTGCTAATTTACTTGTAGTCAAGCAAGTCATTGGCTTTGTGACCATATTTTGGGATATTTTATTGAACTTTAATTACATGAACAAAGAAACATGATTTAACAGTAGTAGCCATGGTCATATACTGCTTTACAAACTATTTTATTTTGATTATTCGATTTATTCAATATGCTAAATTATCATATTCTTAACTTTAAATTATTCATCAGTTAATGAGAAAATAGAAAAGGAATGACCCTGTATGGACCGGAGGTGAGGTTGTGAGTGTTTTAATGTCCTTAGCAACCCAGCTGGATGAGTGACATGCTGGAAATGCAGACAGGTGTAGTGACACTGTGTGCAGGTATTCATGAGGAAACAGTACATTCATACCTTTGTGAGGCTTGTACTCCACATTCCCTGGGGGGGTGTGACCTGGGTGACTCTGAGGTGTGTCGCCACAGTTTTGGACCTGCAGGAGATGGCAGCACTGGTATGACAAGTATGACACAGCTTCAGATACATTGTTGCACAGGGTGGGGCCACGCAGCGGCGGGGGGGGGGGGGGGGGGGGGGCGGGCTGTGTTCTTTTGGCTCTTCAGGACCTCTACTGTTAGAAATCCTGCAGTGTGTGTGCTATATTACTGGTCATGCTTTACATTTTTGAACTCTGACTTTCCCTTTACTATCTGCTTGAGCAACCTTTCATTTATGAAGAGCAAAATGTCTAACCCCCACACAGGCAGCAAGAAAGAATATATGATCCTGTACTTGACATGAAAGACTGCTCCCATTGAGACCAACAGACCAAAGGCAAGTATTCCTTGATCAAGCGGTGTGTTTGCTCGGTCAATAGCACACATGAGAAGGTTAGGGTGTGTCGTCGCTCCACACATCTCCGCTGAGGAGTGGCCCTCAGATACATACATCAAAATAAACAATATCATTGTAGTCCCTCTGTATCGCACCAACATCGCACCAACATTTTTGTGAATAGTTATTGTCAGCGTTATGACAAACGCAATAAACTGTAATGAAAATGCCATTTGCTCTGGGTACCCTATGTTTATTTACAACCGCAAATAGATGAAATGCAGAGTTGCAGTTTGTTCTCCATCAGTAGGATTCAGTCAGAAAGGTTCACAGAGTACTTTGATTGCTTTCCTACAGTAAGTGTGGTTTCTCTGAGCTCTTGCCCCACAGTTGGAGCAGGTGGAGGGTGTGTACAGGTGTGTCCTACTATACCGGTTTAAAACAGCCATGGCATATACATTCTTCATTAACACACACTTCTATGCAGGCATTCACACTCACAAACAATCGTACTGACAGAGAGCTATGCCGAACCCTTCCGGCTGCGCATGATTCAAATCCAGCGACTCCACCCTGCCCTCAAATATGTGAGCTGCTCAATAAACACTTTAAAGTACATTAAGAGTGCTTGATTAGTCTCATTATCTGTGCTCAGGTGAGGACATGTCTATCTCTCAGTAACACATTCATCATAATAAACAATATCATTGTTCTGCAAGAGCTGAGAAGTGTCAGAACTTTATTTCTGTGATGATAGTCAGGTACTTATTAACAACACATTCCATGAGAAAAAGCCTAACCCGAACGAACAATGAATGCACCCACTAACTTAAGGAAAGGACTTTAAAAGGTGTGAAATATATTTGGTAAATTAAAATCAATGATTTCTATTTCTCATCGCTTTCCTAATTCACCCCCACATACTTTTAATTACAAAATGGCCTTGTAATGAAAAATGAATCGTACCACACTGCTAATCTAGTGTTAAAGGTTCATAACAATTTACTCTAGGTCCAATTATACGCAGTCATGGGCATCTATCCTATATATCAGTATACATGAACCAACCCATTGCTGAGAGAAATGTCAACAGTCAGACACAATGACCAACAATATTTGTATATAACAATAGATCAAATGCTTATTTGAATGTGAAAAGTGTGGCTGGCAGTGACACCCCCACAGAGCTGGGTTTCTATCAGCCTTTAACCACTGTCCACTGAAGCTGTGCCCAGATGTTATATTATAGTTCCACTCTGTGTGTTTCCACTCTTAGTTTGGTAAGGCAGTCAGATCAGTATGTGTCCCTTTACAACCTATCTGATGGACTACGTTGTTGTTATGTTAATGTTAGAAAGGATGACGAGGACGTTAGCAGTGGTGGAATGTAATACAGTGCATTCCCTCTCGACAGTACAAGTGCTGTACTTCAGTCAAATGTTGAGGTAATCCACCTCACAGTATTTTCACATTATGCTACATTTTAATCAATGTTTAACTTTTTACTCGATTACTATAATATTACTTGATTTATTTCACAACTTTAGTTACTAGCTACTCTGGAGATATTATAGATGAATGATACAGAATAGAAACAAACCAATACATCATTATGTGTACGTGAAGCTACCCAGCAGTTTATCAAGTCAATAACATTTTGCAACACAAATTGCAACATTGACATTTATGCATTCATATTTATTATTATGTCATATTTTTAAATGTGGAATGGGCCATACTGGAGAATAAGTACTTTTACTTTGTGTACTTCAGGATATTTTGATGCAAATACTGTTTTGTACTTTTCCTTGATTACAATTCTGAATGCAGGACCTTTACCTTTAACAGTATTTTCTATTTTTACACTGCAGTATTGCTACTTTTACTAAAGTAAATATGAAAGTAAATATTAATCTGATTACTTCTTCCACCACTGGATAGATATTGTTATAAAATAGAACTTTAACTACTATTTGTTCCTGAACACTGTGGCTCTGTTCAGAGTCTCAGTCTGTACACCTGAAACTTCTGAGGAAGAACCACACCTTGATGTGTGTGTGTGTGTGTGTGTGTGTGTGTGTGTGTGTGTGTGTGTGTGTGTGTGTGTGTGTGTGTGTGTGTGTGTGTGTGTGTGTGTGTGTGTGTGTGTGTGTGTGTGTGTGTGTGTGTGTGTGTGTGTGTGTGTGTGAGAGAACCTGCTTGGCCAGATCAACCATTTTTTGGAGTGTTGATCGTAGGGCGGTGGTGGCGAAGTCCATAGGTACTTGGCTTGGCAACTGGAAGGTCACCAGTTCAAGTCCTGGCAAGACCAAGTGCTACCGAGGCTCCGTTCCCTACACTGCTCCCCGGGCGCCGTTCATAATGGCAGCCCACTGCTCCTAACACTAGGATGGGTCAAATGCAGAGAAACCATTTAGTTACATAGTACCTGTACTGTGTAATGACAATACAAGTGCAACAAAATCAATCTTTTTTTTTTTAAAGATATGATAACACACACACACACACACACACACACACACACACACACACACACACACACACACACACACACACACACACACATATATAATTGTATATGTACATAAAAGTAAAGTACTTATCGATACATGCTTCATTACATAACGCCAGGATGATTGGTGGTAATTAATGTCCTCTATCATGAAATTTTTTTAATATAGAAAATGTTTCGACCTATAAGTTCTGATCTTGTATTCTTTTTATTGCAGATGAACCATATGCTTGAGTTTGGATCAAATACACTCAGGGCTTGCCCAGGGACATCAAACCAGATCCATGATATACTGTATGAGGGGGCCACACCATCAAGAGCTTTATAAACCAGTACAATCATTTACAAAGAAATCTAAAAGACACTGGGAAAATCCTGCACACAAATGATTATTTTTTCAATAGATTAACTTCATTTTGTTTTAAATTGTTTACATTTAGTTTTGCTCACTAGCTTGTTTGTTATCTGAATGTCTGGTCGCAGTTTCAACAATTTATTTTAAAGAATTTCCACAAGATGGTGCTATAGGCATGAGTTTCATTTACTCACAATTCAAAGAGGAGCTCAGGCCATTAGTGTTGGAATATTTGCATTAAACCTGCATTCATATGAACAACGTTCATATTCTTCAAACTCAAGCACAAGACACACATGATGAATCTTTCACAAAAGAAATGCATGGGAACTGAGTTCAACCTTGTTTTCATAATAATACAAAATGTCATATATAGTGTGTATCATTATATTATGCCCGATGGTTTAATCAAACAAATAACCAAAATGGATGCGAATATTGGTAGGAATAAGCTTTTTATTTAGTTCATTAGAGAGTACAGAATCACTCTTAACATTTATTTGTGACATATTATAGGCTTTTATGAATCTCATCACATATGATTTTGGACATTTTACAGCACAACACTTGTTAAATAATATTACATATTTTCAATTTTGACATAATATAGTTTGAAACATTTAAAATATTTTTCTAAATTAAGACATCTCATGATCTCATACTTTGCTTTTTTATTATAATAATCTGTCTTCTTTCCTCCCATTGGTCATTTCGGAAAACAAAAGTCCGACCTGCCGTGGAGAAGCATATTTGTGACGTAGTATATTCAATCATGTTGAGTGCTTTATATTCTGTATATCTGTAGTGCCTATACCAACAGTTAGGGTAGTGTATGTAAGAATGCTTATCCCAACTATAAATTACATTTAACGTAATTATTAATGCGTCAATAGTTATGCATTCAGTGTGTGTCAAATTGTCAGAAAAACAATGATATTAAATATTAGTATAGGCTGAGAAAAATAGAGCAACTAACATTAAAAATAGAGCATCTTAAATACGCTTTCCAGCGCATATCTGACTTTATTTTGTAGCAGATGCAGAGTGCACATGTTGAAGTGGATCATTATTCTGTAGTTTTACAAACCTGCGTTTACACCTGGTTACATGAACATGCTGTAACTATAAGGCCTCTGCTGAAAGTACTGTGTGTTGTATGGCTGCTTCAATATAGCATTGAGGAGGAACTGCTCCAAATAACCCTTCTGAAATGAAAGAATTGATTTGTTGATTATTCAGGAACAAGCTTTAAAGATGTGATTATTAATTCCTGAGATCTTGAGGACATATTGAGGACAGGATCATACTCAAAATGATCTGACTGTATCAACTCTCCAATGTGAAGAACATGCAGACAGGGCTTTAAATGGCATTTCCTATTTATAATGAAATAAAGCTAAATGAGAGAAAGTACCTGTTTGATCACGGTGGTTCTATGGTTTGTATCTTGATTAACAAATGAGTGTAGGATTTGAGAAAAGATGTCATACTATAGTGTGTTTGGCAGTTGGTATTGGAATAGAGTCAACTCAAAATGAATATTTAGAATCTGTTCATCCATTAAGCTACCAAAATACTTGAGTGAACATAAGGTCTACTTATCCATGCATGCTTGATCACACATTTTATGAGTGACTATATTGAAAATATTCCCATATGTATTTTATTACAAGAGCAGTTTGCAAAGTGGGCAGTAAAGCAAGTTTGCTTCCTGAATAGCTTTCCATCTAGCAGTTTAGTCAACATGAAGCTCAGCGCAAGTTCAACCAGGAAGACCCTCTTTATATCTGTCATTCACATATTTCCTTCTTACTACTCTCCCCCTCCAATCTGTGATCGGGGGTGTCACTCCCCAGCTAAACCTATCACTTTCATCTCTATTCCCCCAAGCCAATCAGAGCGCATCGTCAAACCTTTAAATCTGCTCTCTCCCCTACTGACAGCTGTCATTGCAGGTGACTCGACGCAGCCCTCCTCCCCCCCTTCCACCTCCCATTCCTCCCAATACAGGGTTCACGTCAAGCTTAAACCCCTCCTCTTCAGACCTCCATCCATCTCTTCATGCCTCCAACACCACCACCAGTGTCTAGACCCCAGGGGGGGGTTTATCGGCTCAGTATTCCCCTCCCTGCACAACAGGGTCTAATTGTCAAACACCATTACATTCATCTGTGTATGCTTGGCAATACATATATATTGTTACATTAAAACATGTCTCTCCTGATTGAAATGTTGTCCACAGATCACAACCTTTTTCCTGCTCACAAATGTCCAAACAAGGATCCGCTTGCCTCGGAGAGTTATTATTACATCCTCTGTCTGCGTGTCAGTCCACAAACAGTTGGGGTCAAATCTGGGTCCCAAAGCGGGCTGCACAGACCCAACGGGCCCCACTGAAACATCTCATGTCACCAAGTGATGCAAGAATGAGTATGTGAACAGAATATGATAAGCAATTCATTTTCAAACATAGAGCAAGAAATGGGGATCAATGCTTTTAACGCATACAAAAAGGTTTAAGTCTTATCTATGGCAGTTGTGATGTTTTATGAATATGCATTTATGTTAATTAATTATATAACCTAAATAGAAATGTCAAACGATAAAACTCAGGGATATTTTTTCTTCCTCCCACCTAAGTTTTGTTTGCAGTCCTTTTCTAGCCTTCAGCTGGAGCCATCTTTGACAAAATCACTCAACACACAGATAGATAGTGTTACTTGATTCAAATCTAAATCTAATCAACGCGGACATATCTGGGCTACCATTTGAGTTGAGCCTTGGGTTTTTAATATAACATATAAAACTACTTCCGTCAGTGGTCTTGACCAGTTTGCATTTATAAAGAATGCACAAATGTGTATAATCGTTAATGTCAGATATGTACTAAGTAAATACATTTGTTCCTGCTCAAGATTAGATTCAAGTTTGTTGAGCTCCTCATGAGAACGACTAATGTCAGAATATTGCCCTTTTAAAACCACTTGAAAGGACTCCAAGCGACTTGATACACAAGTTATATCCATAGCCAGACGATTGCTGTGTAAATATGCCGAAAAATCGCCAGGGAAACAACAAGTTGAAGCCGGCGGCGGAGGCTAGCGCTAATGCTAACCTAGCAGACGACACAGACATCAACGATCAACACGTGGTACTTAACGCTATTGCGTCTCTAAGGCCCCGGCTCCACGAGGACAAATACGGCAAAACGCATCGGAGTAACGCAAATGCAACCGCAAAAAACCTTCCGTCCCCACGCAATATACACCGGATTGTGTCAAGCTCCACGAGATGGCTCCGTTTACATCCAAACGCTGGAAAAGCTGCAGTACATATGCCGAACCTGTACGTGGCGCTGTAACTTCCTCCACAAAAGCAGCAACTTCCTCCACAAAAGCAGCGAAGAAGAATGGTTGTCATGGCTGCACTTCTGTGTATTCTCCGCGGTGGGGGCCGACCAAGCGGCAAACTCTGGGGAAGAGCCGGGACGCAGATACGGAAGTGCCACAAACTGCAGTTCATATATTGGCCGATAGGCGATGACTGCAGAAAGGAGCAATTTCCATAGACCCCCATGTTAAAATGCCCATTTTCACAGCAGAAAAAAAAACGTTTCTAGCCCTGGCTGCAATAAATATTATTATGTATATAGTTAGATTCCACCTTCATGATTATGGATCTGTGAGTGAATTGTTTTCTAACATGACCCTTTTATTTATATTAGGTCTTAAAGTTTTTGCATAAATTAGGGCGTGGTCACATTGAGTGACAGCTCTGTCAAGTGACTGCTGCTGTTAGCTTTTTGTCTCTCTGCTAGCTGCTCCGTCTCCGTGAAGCTACAGCGACTCTGCCTGGTCAGTTCATCCAGGGAACACAACTTGACCCCGGCCGTGTTTGTTTGTTCTTCATGCTTATATATCGGACTATTGTGACTCGCTCTGCGGTTAAAACAGACGGTGCATGAATGCCGTTTTGCGGTAAGTGAAATTCGAGTACTTTATTTATGTGTTTATGATTTCAATCAGCTACGTAATGAATGTTAAGGCTTGGGTTAGCGTGTAAGCGAGTGGTAGCTACATCGGTGCTAACGATGCTAATCTTAGCCTCCAAGTTAACTTAAAACCATAGACTGTATATATAAAGGTTAAAACGAAATAGACAAGTGTTAAGCGTTAAGTGGGATAATACTGTAGAACAAAAGGCTTCTGTTTGAGGTTGATAAAATAAGGTCATCATTGTAACTTAGAGAGATATTTTATTATGTAGGTAGGAACTTTATGCATCCTAAGGTTAATTTAAATTGGCTATGCTCAAGTATGTAGACAAGCTAACGTCGAAGTAGTGTATGTGAAATCAACCTCACAATAAGATGTGTGTATATTACAATTATTAATTTCATATTTCAAGATGATTACTTAGATATTACAATATGGTTGGTTGAGCTGGAGTTCATTATTGAGCTTACACGTTAACGTCACAGTCATCTGAAGAACGAACCCAAACGTTGTTGTTTTTATTAATTGCATTACCAAATTGGTATCAAATAAACAGTAAGCATTGGTAACACAACTTCCAAAGTTACAGTAAAATAAAAAGAACCCTGACTCGGACAATACACAATCCAACATGTTCAACAGAAGATAATAAGTTATATTGTTTGTACACATGGTTCTTTACATATATATCTGTTTGTTTAAAGCAGGGGTCTCCAACCTTTCTTCATCTGAGAGCTACTTTCAAAAAATGAAAGTGGCCAAGAGCTACTTGCATCACATCGCTTACATTTATTCACATAGCCCTCATCAGTTGAATTAAGCTATACTTTTGTACACGTGTGAAATTGCAATACCTAAAGCTTATCAAAAATCTTAACTTCACATCACCACCTTACAAGCATTTCACTCTTTTGTTAGTGAGATGAATGGCACTGCATGGAGTCCACCATACAGGTGTACTGTATGCTGGAGTGTACCCACTTCGGTTCACTCTAATAGAGTCATTTAAATGTTCATCAGTCAGTATTGTTCTGTATTTAGATTTCATTCATGTCAGAAAAAGCTGCTTCACAAAGGTATGTATAACAGAACCAAATAAAGCAGACATTTTCAGTGCTGCTTGGTGAATGTTCTATAGTTTTCAGGGTCTACAAGGCTCCAGAAATGTTGTGAGTTTTGCTGAGACTTAAGCTGAACATTATTTTGGAGATCTCCACAGGATTGACACTGAACAGTTGTTCAGCCATCTTTTTCTTCTTCTTCTTCGTCTTGACATTAAATTATAAACCATAATAAATCAATTGTATAGGTCTAGCCTCCCTATATCTGTGTGTGAAAATGGTTCCATCCTCAAAAACAAAAAACTAATACTTCAGCAGTCTAGCTGCAGCTTCTAGCAACGGTCTTCTGTTAAAAAAAAAAAGACACTGAATGTCTTGAATGTGGCATCACACACGTGACTTAAGTCTGAACACAGCAGACAACAGGAGTATTTACAACAGCATTATAAAAACAAAAATAGTGCATGTGGGTGCACACTTACATTCTCTGTCTTACTGTTACATAAATCCCATGAATGTATGAGATTAAGTTAGCTTCAACATATCTCAATCAGTGATTAAGTGAATAATAAAGTTTCTATCGGGTCACTATCAGCCTGTCACTCATTATTTTCAGGGAGGGGGCGGGGTTTGGAGGAACGGAGAGGAGACGGTGATCGCGGAAGCTTTCCTCCTGCCTTCACAAACTTTACACAAGTATTTATCAACTGAAAATAGCAAGAGGACATTCATACTCTGCAATCCAAGACTTGATTAAATCCACCAAAAACCTGACATGACGATAACGAGTGTTTTTCAAAAAACACAAATCCCTGCCTGTGTGTCTCTGAGCCGCAGCGACAGGGCCTGATTCAGAGCGGGTCATTCTGCTGTTGGTTCTGGACTGGTGCTGGTGGAGAAAGCAGACTGCTCCGTGTGTGTTGTCGCTGTGCTGCTGTCACGTCTGTTCCTTGAGCTCTGCGTCACCGACCATTTGATATTCGTGTGACAGAAAAAATTCTAAAATAAAAAAACCTTATTGTCCAGCCGCGGCCGAAAAATCAATAAGCAACCTTACTACACTACTATAATCGATAATCGAGCGGCGAGCTACTGAAAAGCTGCCCGCGAGCTACCGGTAGCTCGCGATCGACGTGTTGGAGAGCCCTGGTTTAAAGTGTCCAGGTGATGCAGACAGGCTGGACCAGAGAGTGAGAGACAGAACTGGACTCCTCACAGCAGTGAACTTCAGCACAGGTACAAATACTCTTTTTTCATACTGTACAAAGAATCAAGAAAGATATTGGTTTAAATAGATGAAGTATTGACTTTAATACACTGATATACATTCCATTAAACAATACTAAATACTAGATCACCTACACATCAGTGAAGTTGAGGGTTTTTTCCATGCAAAGGGTTACATTTAGATGTTAACAAGCAATATGACTGTCAGCTTTCTAATTTAAGGTATTGAAGGCAAAGATATTTAACGCATAGTGAGAACTGCTATTTATCTCTCAATATTGTCTGTAAAAACGTGGTAAAAGTTATTCTTTCAGTGAGACAACAGAGCAAGCTTGTTTTAATAACAGTTAAATATTATTTTGATAATAAAATACATTTCAATGTTGATGAATTTCATACTGTTCATTCACAATCTGATTGTCTTTGTAGCTCACTGTTGAAATAAAAAAAAACATTACAATTACAAAATAATTATATCTACAGCCCCTAAACACAAACACACCTCTTTCATAAATAACACACTTGTTCTGCAATAATATGTTTTATGTTTCCTGTAATTTTTGTTAGGAAAGGACATGCCTGAAAGACACGACTCAACATTTTCTCCTTCTCCGAGGGTCAAGAAGAACATCCAATAGGAAAATTAAAAGCTGATGTTATGAGATGTTAAGACCAGTACAGGACATTCACTAAGAAACTACTTTTATTGTGAAGTCAGCTGATCGAATGCACCTATTTCCACATCTACACTCCATCAGCTGATTAATTCTATTTGCCTCACTTTATGAGCTTCACAACATGTACCTTGTACCGCAGAGTTTGCAACGTCACAAATAAATGGGGCCAATCTTCAGTCAGATGTGAATGTGTAATCTAACATTTTCAGTAAGAATAATGGACAAAAGGAGTGCAAATACAAATTCAATTTATTGAAATCTGAACCAAAAGTTAATCAAACATGTTTTAAATAAAAAGCACATATGGACAGAAGGTGTAAACCTATTAAATGTATAAGTAAACACATTTAGTCAAATAAAGTGACAGACAAGGCCTGTGCAGTTGGTATCAGCTATGCCCAGCATGGGCTCCTCCATCAGGCCTGGTCCTCCTCGCTGAGGAAAGACCCTCAGTCCTCTCCAAACCAACAGACAGGACATCCATCACACGGAGGTTTCTCCCTGAAGTCTCTGCAGCTCTCTGGACACCACGCTGTCTCAATCCGTCCACACTCCACACTGAATATGAGAGGGGGAAAATGAAAATAATAAATGCTTTAGACAATAAGAAATATAAAGTTGACTGTTGAGTTGCTCAGTTTTTTTAGATTGTCAATACTATTACTGTATAACTAATATCCCAGGTTAAGAGGCACCTTCAAATAAAGATTGGTCTTTAAATACATTTTGTCTTTTGAATTGTTTGTCTAAAGTCAAGGATCTAGAACTGGTACTTATAGTTTTAATGATACAGTCTGGTTAAAATGCTGTTTGGAGGAGGCCTCACAGGTAAGAGCACTAACTAGCTACCATCACATGTACTGTACCTTAGCTTGACTTAAATGTATTAAACGTATAATTAAGTGATAGCAAAATATAAATAACTAATGTCATGCAAACATATTAATATTTGCTTGATTCCAGTGTTGCATTTAGCACATTGCATACAAACGTTAAGGGATTTTAAGATTCTGAAGTATTATGCTAAAAACTCAATAACTTAGATTATTGTTTATAGTTTTGCTGAATAGTTTCATGTCCGCTTACCTTAGAAACGTAAAATGTGACGGCAGTGTGCAGATGGGGACCATGTTAGCTTAGCTTCTTAGCTTGAGCTAGCTCTGTTACTTCCCAGCTGGAGGCAGAAGGTCCCGCCTCGGCTCCGCCTCTTTGCCCTTATTTGGAGCAGGCTGGAGCAGGCGGGAGTTAGACTCAGACGTCACTGTCGAGCCGTTAGTGGCCGACTCCGCCTACTAAGGGCTTCTCGGCAACTCTGCAGAATCCTATGGGTGACGTCACGGACCCTGCGTCCATTTATATATACAGTCTATGGGGCCGACAGAACCGGGCAGAGTTTTTCGCCGGTCAGCGTGTGTTAAAGTTTAAATCTTCCGGACAAAATTATAAAAGTGCCGGTCAAAGGTCTTCATTGTTATTTATTGAGCTTTAAAACAAATGAATAACGACTCTATATAATGATATATAATCATCAAATACACAGAGCCTGTCTCTTTTTCCTCTCTTCTCACAGCGTCAGTGTCTGTCTCATGCAGCAGCTGATCCTGTAATGAGTGACCCGACAGTAAAAATGAACATATTTATAACTAGTTTAGTTTGAGAGGTAATTAAAATAGCTAAGGGTGATGATCTGACTTGAAGTGTGTGTTTTGCTCCCGCTGCATCACAGCGTGAGGAGCTGCGTGTCTCCGTCCTGTCAGATTAGACTTCACTCGCGTTTATGTCCATATCGAGATAAAGATAAATAATCTGAATTCAAGGAGGAGCTCCTGTAGATGTTGCACAAAGAACTGTAGCATGGTCAGTAGCGACTGGAGCACGATAGCAACCCTGCGGGGGAGAGGCGGGGAGAGGCGGGGCTATGAAAACGAATGACCGTATAGGCGACTCCACGGCCCCGTTGGACCCCCCAGAGCGCTCCGTTCCCAGATCTATCCACCTTTGGACCCGTTGTCGTTTGCGGGGTCTGTTTCTACGTTTCCCTTACGGCCTTGTGGAGCTTAGAGGGCTATACGCATGAGAAATATGCGGATTCAACCCGTTTTCGTCCTCGTGGAGCCGGGGCCTTAACCTGTTAAGCACCGAGCCTGTTTTTCATGTTTCAGGCTCGAAAATGACATTCCCAAAACAAATGACTACAACTTAACTTCTAAAAGGGTTATATGAATAATTTCTTTTATCAAAGCAAGGTTACGTCTGTGAGTTGGATGTAGAAGTGTCAGAATCAATATAAATGTTTTTTATTTTAAAGAAAATTCAGATTTTACATAGTAAAAAACTGTAAATTATAGTGTCCGTCCAAAAATTATTTTTTACAGATAGTGAAAACTACCCTTGGATGATGGGTTATGTTAGAAATTAAAATCAATGTTAAACAGCATAATTCAGTCTAAAACATATCGTCAGTTTAAAGCTGTTTTATTGTGGAAAAGCCCGGAAGTTCTCAGGAAATCAATGCCAAGCTTTTATTCTGAAAAATCCTTTATCCGGTTAGCTTGTGACTAATGTTGCGTTTTCTGAATGTAAAGTGAAAATGACTTGGAGTGTTACACACAAACGTACGGACTTTAACACTACATCGATAGACGTTAAGATATTATTACTGCTGAATATTAAATGAAGGTCTAGTCGATCGTAGTGTTTACAGATACGTGAGAAGCTATGACGTCAGAGGGAATTGCCGTAAAATAAGAACTGTGCCGGAGCGGAACCACTAGGACTTCTAAACTAAGTATTACAGCTGTTTATAAGGTATTAAATAGAAAGTCATGACAGAGATAATGAGGAGAACATGCTTAAGGAAGTAGGCAGAGAATATCAATGTCGAAATCATCTGTGCTCTCGCGATATCGAACCGGCAAATGAGTAGGGGGCCACCCACTATTTGCACAGCGGGGGACAACGAGACGTGGATAAAAAGGCAGGACGAAAGATAACGCGCTCTCTTCCCTTCGCTGCAGCCTCCCTCAAGACAACACCGGCTTTGTCTCTCCATTCACCATGCTTGTTCTTTAACCACGTTACTTAATTAAACTACCCATTTGAACCTTTTCAGAGACTCCATTAGTCTCGTTATTTTAAGTTTCTTTCCTGGGAGCGAGAAGATCACAAATTATCAACATTTGGCTGACCCAGACGTGTGATATCAACACTGGGAGAGAAATCGCTAGTTTCGACGGAGATTCCGCCAACCAAAAGACACACAAAGGGCCCATACACAAACGGTAAGGAGAAGCCAGTTATATCAAATTCTTCAATAGCTTATATAGAACCATTTAGATTTGTGTGTTTTGCGGCGAGCAGGACATCCTGAGAACAGCTGTTAATTTAATGTTAAATATAAATTTAAACCAAACCACGTGGCGTTGTTTTACAGCAAGCAGGGTGAGTCTATTTTCCTTTCTTTGATTCATTAACCAACTGCATGTTTTTTTAAACCAACTGCATGATTATAATGTGTGTGTTTTCCAAGCCGGATATATTAATGTGCTTTTAAGCCGGTATTTATATAATCTTTTTAAAAAATAAATAATTAAAAAAATAAAATAAAATTAATAAAAAAAAAAAAAATAGATCCCAGATATTGTTCGGATGACATAGGATATTTGTTATCAGGAGCGAAGGTACTATTCAGTAGATTAGTGATTCATCTTTGATACATTTAAGGACTATATCCAACTACTTATTATATTGTGTTTGACGACTTATAGATGGACTCTTGTCGTTTTGTATATTCTCAAGACAGATGGTATCTTCTTGACAGAGAAATAGATGGTATCTTTTCTCGTTATTAGCAAGTTAAAGATGGAATCTTCTTGTTAAAGAGAGTTGATGGCATCGTCTCGTTTTTAGTCTCAAGATCAGATGGAATCGTCTTGTTTCATTGTCCCAAATAAGTGAGATGGTCTCTTGTTTAATTGGTGATAAGAGTCTGTGGAAGTCTGAAGTATACTCTTTAATCATTGCGTGTGCATTACGGAAAGAAATGCGGCATTCGTGCGTTAGATAGACGATATTCTTTTAATAGTGTTTGACTGGCTTCCCATTTGGTCGCATAATAGCGTGAGAGTTGCTCAGACGACCATAGACTAAATAGTTTTGATGGTCTCTAACTATTTTGTATTAACTTGTTTAAATTGTATAGCATATTGAGAGCGTCGTGCTGATATACTGCTCTGAAGTTTAGCCTGGAATGAGGTCTCCTTGTTGAGATCAACACCTCCAGGATTTCAACGCATCAGAGACGGCCATTCTTCTTGCAAAAAACTCTTTGTTCTGCAGGTCAGCATTTGAAATCAGTTGCCATCTTGTTTTGACCTCATGTTGACAAACAATGACATGGCAGTCGCCATTCTGTGAAATGCTAATTCAGAGGACCAGTTGTTGTCTTTTTGAAATCCATTCAGTTTCACTCACATGAGGCTAATTCAATATTCATGACCTCCATAGTGTGTAGAAAAAAAATCATTCTTCTTGAGTCAAAGTTGGAATTAGATATTCCATTTTGCTGAATCAGGTTATCTATACCGTTGGAGTTTGGTTTTTGAAGAAAAAGATTATTGTATTTTCTAAAAAGCTCAAATCTGATTTTTGAAATATTAGTCCTTGCAAAGGAGTTTTACCTGCTTATGCTTATACTGTGCGATGTGGTTTGGCTGTTTTATGCTTTGTCGATTAATCCTAAAAATTGTGTGTGCTGATGGCTGTTTTATGCTTTGTCCATTAATCCTAAAAATTGTGATTGCAAGTGTATTCGCTGGTTTAAGTTTGACTGTTTAATCATAAAGTGAATTTCTTTCCCATATCAAAAGTAGTTTTTAAGAAAATAAGCTTCTTGTTAAAAAGAAGTCCGTTTCTAGAAAAATTTAAAAGGGGGGGAAACAAAGCTGAAAAATTACAACAGCGCACTCTGCTGGTTGTACAGAATTGTGCACAAGAAATAGGGGTAAAAGGACAAACGTATAAATACAACACCAATTGATTATAATTATGCTAAGGTTTACTTTAAAGTATTATAGATGAACGCGTACTTCATCACACATAGATAGAATCACAGGTGGTTCCTGATATTAAGATAAGAAACCTTACATAAGTCTTTCAACCTAGACTGTAGAATACCTAAACACCACACAATTGAAGTAAAAACATAGTTTATGACATTAGCATAATTTCATGCACTTTGGAATACACTATACACAGTAAAGCCAGATTTTTACGAGATTTCTATTTGCATATTTCAAAGCCAAGCCACTGTACAAGGTTTAAAAAAAAAAAAAAAAAAAAAATTAAAAAAAAAAAACTTTTTTGCATATTTTTATATTTCTTTATTAATCTTAAAAAAAAAAAAAAAAAAAAATCCCAGATATTGAAGTTAGGTTCGGATGACATAGGATATTTGTTATCAGGAGCGAAGGTACTATTCAGAAGATTAGTGATTCACCTTTGATACATTTAATAACTATATCCAACTACTTAAGCAATATGTCGCCAAAATACACTAAGTTAGGAGCACCCGCAGAGCCAGGGTCAACTGCAGACATCAAGGCAAAGGTACATGTCAGATCAGATGCCACAACACATGCATCAGACAGACAAAAGAACTGGAAACAGATACAGGAATTGTTTGATCAATGGCAAACAAGAGGGTTGATTCCACCAGATGATCAACCTGGACCAACAAAAGCCCATAGAAGAGCAGTACTCGACTATGAACAGGAACAATGCCTACAACAGCTAAATGTATGGAGGGAAGCTGAACAAAGGTTTATAAGAGTTACAAGTCTAATACTCCATCTGGAATATGCCAGCCTATTGACAGACAGCATAAATGTGGTCCAAGTAGCAGACCTACCAGTGAGGGAAGACATAGCAGAACAAACTAAAGACGCTCAAGTTATCCAAACTCCAAAGCTGTATCTAAGCCTGGCCGAAGTCCCTCCTCCCTCCCCAAATGTTGGATTTATAGAAGCATTGCAGTTCAATGGAGTCTCCACGGACAAAAGTGTCAAAGAATTGGAGTATGAAGTAAGAGTGCTAACCAGCAAATCCAAACAGCTGATGGAAGAGAACATACGATTAGAAGAAATCACAGAAGAAAGACGACGAGAAAGACAAACACAAAAGACAGAGCGGGAAGCGCTACAGATAAGACTTTTGAAGATGCAAGTAGCTGAGAAAGACATTGAGGCTTGTAGGAAGAAGACAAGGAGAAGGGAGGAGAAGCTTTCAGAGAAGGCAGGGCGAACACCTCTAACAGTTCAAACTCAGGAAGAACCAGAGAATCAAATGCAGAACCAACAAAGCGGAGGAGGAAGTTTCAGAGGAAGACGTTTCCAGAATGGTGGCTGCTACACATGTGGTCAGACGTCACATTGGTCCAATGCATGTCCCACACAACTCCAGCAACAGCAAGCACCTGTGTATCTTCCTACCCAAGTACAGCCACAAGCACCACAGTATCTTCAACAGCAAACACCTGCATATCTGCCTACCCAAGTACAGCCGCAAGCACAGGTATACCCTCCCATACAACGAAGGGGCAGAGGAGGACGTTTTCAATCAACAGCAAGAGGTTCCCAAAGTGAAGGATGCTTCAAATGTGGTCAGCTGACACATTGGTCCAGAGAGTGTCCGCAGAACATTGCATCAAACAACGGCCCTCCACAAAGTTACCCCAGGGGAGGTTTCCATGACTATAACAGAGGCAGGGGGTCTCAGGGATGGCAAAGAAGAATAGTATTTCCAAACATGAATGTGTTGAATGTTATTTAACAATAGTGAGTAGCATATTGCATTTAAATATAAATCATCCACAGATTAGTATAAGAAGATTAAAACATAGTAGAACATTTAGCAGACTATTTTTGTAATTATGAGAAGGAAAGAGATTACGAGTGATGTTGTTCCCCCACACAGAAAACTATTGTGCCCACACAGCTAGAGAGGTCAATACAATGGTTTTCGCCCAAAAGATGAAGATGAAAGCCTAGTCCTCGCCCAAGACGGAGGGTCCTTACCAAGTCCTCCTGTTTAAATCGACTGCAGTTCAAGGGGCAGTACAGGCTACACCTGATGTGCAGCTGCTAAGACAAAAAAACAGAAACTCGATTCTGCTGTGGTGAAGTCTGGCTACAAAGGGAGGTGTTTCAATAAGATCGCTTGTCTCAAACCAGTGAAGAAGTCAACAAGAACCCAGCAGAACTAGAGAGTGACTGTTAGCGGGAGAACAGTGACAGAGTGACAGAAACTGGCACAACATTTACCAGCCACCATAGATAGACCCCGTCAGAAGACCGGGGCTGTGTTTAAAGGGGAACTTCATTTATTAAGTTGAAGTATATATGGAGTCAGATTACATTCTCTCATAAACACATTTTTATAATAGGTCTGAAGTTTCTGATTTAAGGCATGAGCTGCCAACTAAATAACATAACACTGAGCTTGGATGAAGAAGTTGTAGGGTTTTTTACAACAGTTTCAAGAATCAGTCTTCATTTATTTATGTTCAAGTGAATTTGTTGATTTATAAAGTAGTGCATAAAGCAATATCTATTTTTAAGTGAGGGACATCAGCCCTTCATGTTCTTCTGCGTGCAACCCTCTGTGAGAGTAGTTCGTATTTCCCACTAGTTTAAAGACATATTATTTTGTCATGATTTGTTTGTTTAACAGTGTCAGCCAATCTCTAATACTAGAGCTATTAAGACGTATTAGCAACACCAGTGTGGTTTTTTTCGCAGCAACACTGATACATAGTACCATGACAAAAGCCATTATTGAACTAACAAGAAGTAAACTATATTTTTGTGCTGATGGCAGATTTTTAGTCAATGTGCATTTATACCATTGGAAGACGATGCATCACACAACATCTTTGTACGCCTTGTGGGTACACAGAGGATTTATATGTGTTTGCTACGACGTTATGGGTTTTCCATGTCCTATTCATAATAGAGTAATCATTGCGATATTAATTGAGCATTTTATGCTCAAAGGAGGGAAGGTCATGATTAGTCAGATAATGGATTTCGGTAACGTTGTAGTTGATAAATAATAACATGTTGTCAACAATAGGTCGCATAACAACAAAAGGTATACCAAAGCTTGGGCCTCCTCCAAGGAGTGGAGTGCTCCAGTTTTAGATATTAGACAAATAGAAGTGGATGAATATGTCAGAGCTCTGAGTAATATTTTCCAAGTTTTTGTCTACACAGGCTAGGAAAGACTGCACAGATACCAGACGAGACATCAGAAGAGACTCCTGTTCGGCCAGGTGATTGGGTGAGGGTGAAAGTTCCCAAAACACAGTGGGCTGATCCCCGGTGGTCGGAACCGTGACAAGTTGTAAAGAACTTCACACGCGCTCCGGTTTAAAGGTAAAGAAAAGGGAGCAAATTGACACCACCTCACACATTGTCACCCTTCACTGGCAACTTCCAGAAAAGTTATTGGAAGCTAGGACTGATTTGGCAGAGCTGGAACAAAACAATAAATAGAAATACGATATACGATTTACGATCAACAGCTCAAAAGACGAATTGTCTTTAGATTTTTATAGATTGTACACTAAAGTGAAAACCTATTTTGTTTTTTCACCTGAAAAAGAGTCCAACGTTTTGTTTCTATTTTCGTATACGTTATTTTTGTACTCATTTACATTTTATAACTGACACAACCATGGATAAAATGTCAAGAACAAAGCCAAAGCAATTATGGGGTCCCCTAGGGATAAGAGTCAGAATAGCATTGTTGATTGTGCTCATTACACTTGGCACCTTACTGGTTGGATGGGGAGTACAATATCATGAAAGACATGGATCCATTAGTTCACTCGTAGAAAATGCCCACATCACTAACAAAACTCCAGCAGTGTTTCAGAGACTTTCACTTATCCCCAGAGCCAAAAGATCAGTTGAGCAACAAGAGGAGGAGTTAGAAATACTCGTTCCCAAAGGTGAGGAGGTTACAATCAAGATGATTCACCCCCCCTATATGCAGTTCTTGTACCAAATGATGAGATGGGTTTAAGTGATCGGAATATTTAAGTGATGGGAATTTACAATTTAGGGGAATCTCCAAATACACTGGATCCATGTTTTAGTCTGTACCAGAAACACCCCATGTTAAGACTATGGACAACCGACTGGTGACCTGAGCACAATTATTGAAAAGTTATTACAGTAGAAACAGGGTACTAACCCACGAGGACAACTGTATGTACAAACTCTATGAACAAAATTCCCCAACAGATTGTGGCGACTGTGCACAGATGTATCCAGTCACAAAAGTTACTATTGTTCTAAGTAATAGTGAGATTTAACATATTGGAGAATATATGGAGACGTCCTTTTATAGTGTGTGAAACATGTGGTGCTTGAAACATGTAAGTATTTCAATTTATAGAAGAAAATGGTTTCCTGAAAGAGTTATTTGGAGTAGATGTGTTACAGTGGGAGAAAAAACAATGTTTAGAGATAAAGTACATTTATTAGTAGACATTAATTGTGTTTAGATGGCATTTAACATTTAAAACAGATAGTATGATTAGAAGATAGAGTGGAGAAGGTTAGATTTACTTTACCTCAGTGTGTTAGAATTTCTATAGGTAATGCGTCCCGAGACCTGGACTCTCTCTCTCTGCCTGTCAGACTGCTACGACCCCTATCAGACAAAAGACCTCTATAGGAGACTCCTCCTCCTCCTCCTCCATCGAACAGACAGAGAACCAGAGCTGAACCAACAACGACAAGACTGCATCCAGAACCTTCTCCACCTGCGGCATCCAGAACCAGAACAGCATGCTGACATAAAGAGGCATACTCTCATCAGTCCCTAACCCAGGACATGAAGTTCCAAGCTGAGCCACGAGATTTGGCACAAGAGCAGAGTGTGGGACATGAAAGCAGAATACGCTCTCCATACAACAGCGAAGAGACTGTAAAGAAGGAGATGAAATGCAAAGCAGTTGGGCCACTGAAAAGAGTACCAGCGAAAGGATTTAAGAGCTGATGGACTGAGGAGAAGACGGAACCAGAGGAGTTGGCATGGTCTAACAGAATGTGAGGGGGTCGTGGCTTGAGACAACAAGAGGAGGAGAAAAGGAAAACGGGAGTGAGTGAGTTTATACATAAACACACTTATTCACAAACAAACTTGAATTGACTTGATAAATACGTAAAGACAAAAAGATTTATTAGCCATGAATTAATAAATTGGTAAATTAAAATAGTAATAAAGAGGAAACTGTTAAAGTAAAATGAGGAAATAATCCTAAAACACACTGAGGGTACTGTGAGATAAAGGGGTAGACATGATGGAAATATTCATCACACTTTACACTTTAAGCAGTGAGTGTTGTGGGACTTAGGAGTACAGAGTAGAACATATTTTTCAATCTTTCCATCATGTAAACGAATTATTCCCTAAAAGATTTTATTCATGGGTGAATTTGGTAGAGATCTAATGTGTTACAATATTGATCTACAGCTAAAGGGATAGTTTTAGTGACCACTCTATAAGAGCAGACAAATCTGTGTTAGTTGGACAATGTTAAAGGGAGAGCTAATACCAAGCCAAATATAGTATCCCAATCTAAAGTATTGTTTTCGCCATTGTAGCATAGTTATTACCATAGGAGAACTGTTAAGGTGGAAATAACATTTGTTTGTCCAAGATGTAGAGTTTTAAAGGACACTGGGCAAAGAGCGATTGCAAATTTAATTTTGGAAAAAGCAATATAATTGGGAGTAATACTTGCGGGGCCTTGGATCACTCATTGCAATGATGCATATTTTTGACAACCCATATCGTTTAGAGAGAAGGGGTCACTCAACCCACCCAGCAGTTGTTTTAAATCTTACTTGTAGCTTCACAGGGAGCGCACGGCACCAAATTATGAGTTTAAAAGACAAGCGCCACCACCTCCTGATGGTCATCCATTTAATCAGGGATGACCTGAAATTTAGAGATGTTATTTAAAGTAGAAACATATCCGCCATAAGTGAAAATTCCTAAATTGAACTACAAACCATGGATGAAATAACTACTGTTTTTAAAATCCTTGATAGAGGAGGGAGTAACTGTTACATGCTCGGACACCCAAGGTTCCACACACTGTTAAAGGGGTTAGCATAGTTCTTTAAACAGACTAGAATTGAAGATAAATTAGTGAAATGAGTTATTGATATTCCACCGGTTTTCACACCATTTAAGGAACTTTATCACTGCATTAGAACGGACCACCCAAAGGTACTGAAGTAGGAACCATAAGTGATGAAATTCTCCAATTGTTGTAACTGACCAAAATCTTCTCCCAGAAATGACTGTCTGAAATGCCGTATCCCAGAGTAGATGTTTGATGGTATCATGGAACTAAACCCTTGTATGCAGTCTTGCTACAGGATTAGACTGGGACCTGTGCACTTGTACAGCCAGTGATGTTTTATATGCAGTACCAATGACAGTGGGGCAGTTAATCAACATGGCGAAACGCCCCAAAACCAGTAGGGCTAAGAGACCAGTCAAAGGAGGGAGTTTAGGCTCGACAGTGTACAAGGATAGCATAGGGGTGCCCAGGGGAGTGCTAGATGTTGGAGTTGCATTCCATGTACCCGCACCCTAACGTACCGATTGATCACCACGGCCTTTTCTAGAGAACATATTACTTTCATACTTTAAAAAGTATGAAAGGGGGGAGGGTACATTTCTCATAAGGGAACAGTTTCAATTGCTAGCAGAACAAGACGACTCAACCCATATACAGATATTGATGAAAATGAAGACAGTGTGTAAATGATGTTAAATGATATGGATGATAAATGATGAGATTGTTCAAAGAATGTCCAAATCATGTGATATTTCAAATGATGAAATAAATTTCAAATGATGAAATCATTAGAATAAAGAACCAGCTACAAAGTGGTATTACTTTGCACTATTCAAAAAAGGTTTCTAACTTTTATGTTTTATACTGTTATTAGTGATGCGATTTTTAAATAGTATGTTTTTATACTTTGTAAAACAAGTGCCTTAACACTGAATGTGGTATGGGAACGGTTTCTGTGAAAGGAGGGAGTAAGAAATGTTCTAATACCACAAGTTGCTGCTATTTTAAAAAGTGATATTGAATGTTAAAACTAAAAGTTATGCACAAGGGAAAACTTTTACACCAGAAGACCAACCAATGTATTGTTTGTATTTTTGATGACGGTTATTTGAACCATTCCATTTTGATAGTATGTTTTTGATATGAGTTATGTACTATGCAAAGTTCAGATGAAGAACTCATTGATTGTGTTCACACCTTAAAAGGTGTGAAAGGAGGGATTGTTAGAAATTAAAATTCAATGTTTTATGGCATGATTTAGTCTAAAACATACCGTCAGTTTAAAAGCAGTCAGATGAAGAACTTATTACTTTTAGTATTGTGTTCACACCTTAAATGGTGTGAAAGGAGGGATTGTTAGAAATTAAAATCAATGTTAAACAGCATAATTCAGTCTAAAACATATCGTCAGTTTAAAGCTGTTTTATTGTGGAAAAGCCCGGAAGTTCTCAGGAAATCAATGCCAAGCTTTTATTCTGAAAAATCCTTTATCCGGTTAGCTTGTGACTAATGTTGCGTTTTCTGAATGTAAAGTGAAAATGACTTGGAGTGTTACACACAAACGTACGGACTTTAACACTACATCGATAGACGTTAAGATATTATTACTGCTGAATATTAAATGAAGGTCTAGTCGATCGTAGTGTTTACAGATACGTGAGAAGCTATGACGTCAGAGGGAATTGCCGTAAAATAAGAACTGTGCCGGAGCGGAACCACTAGGACTTCTAAACTAAGTATTACAGCTGTTTATAAGGTATTAAATAGAAAGTCATGACAGAGATAATGAGGAGAACATGCTTAAGGAAGTAGGCAGAGAATATCAATGTCGAAATCATCTGTGCTCTCGCGATATCGAACCGGCAAATGAGTAGGGGGCCACCCACTATTTGCACAGCGGGGGACAACGAGACGTGGATAAAAAGGCAGGACGAAAGATAACGCGCTCTCTTCCCTTCGCTGCAGCCTCCCTCAAGACAACACCGGCTTTGTCTCTCCATTCACCATGCTTGTTCTTTAACCACGTTACTTAATTAAACTACCCATTTGAACCTTTTCAGAGACTCCATTAGTCTCGTTATTTTAAGTTTCTTTCCTGGGAGCGAGAAGATCACAAATTATCAACAGTTAGTAGACTAAAAGCTTTAGAAATCCAAAGTACAACATATAATAAGTACCCTGTATCAAGATTGATGCAAAACAAGTGAAATTTGACCTTTTTAGAGAGATTTAGCCAAAAACCCCCACTTCTGGGGTCATTTGGGTGGATTTGACCTATCTCTGGCCCCCCTTACTCGATTGGGATCGTTGACACACCTTTCTGACCGTTAGAGCCAATAGAATCGAAGGGGGAGGCTCACACACACTCATTGTAAAGAGAAAAGGTGGGGGCTACGCGTCTAGAAATGAAACTATTTTTGCAGATTTTGTCCTTCTGGAGTTTGGAAATTAAAAAGCCGTTTTATTGCTTATGGATTATCAGAAATAATTTCAAAGAAGGCACAGATACATAGGATGAACCTATGGATTAACTGCAGTATCGTTTTTTTATCGTTTGAATGCCATTGAAGACCAGTTTTGACCAAGGTAAGCCATGTTAGCGTTTCTAGCTACCTAGCTCCACATGTTATGATGTACGCTTTCGTTTATAGCGTCGCGAATGTTTATCACTGAGTGTTGAGGAGGGCACCCACAGATTCTGTGTCTCCAGGACACCAAAAACGAGTGGTTGGCTTTGCATCTAGGATAAGTAATAAGGGAGTTATGAGTGAGTTTAAGTGCCGTTTCAGGTTAATTTTTTTCGTTCGTGGCTAATTCAGAGGCTGAGTGCTAGCATTGTGGGGTTTTTTTGGAAAAAAAAATTAAAAAGATCAGTTAGCTGAGTTTCTTCCCGTTACATGGATATAAAACATTCATAGTTTATTAAATATTAACATTCCTTAGACGTTGTTTCCTGCAAATAACGTGTTTTTCCGCCCGGTACCGGGCGGGCCGTGAGTAACAGGTTAAACAGGACCTGGTGGCGAAAATTGAAGAAAAGGCTATAGCCCAGTCGGCGGAACCCCAAATACAGACTACCCAGATTCGGACGGAACTACGAAGTGTGGTGGAACAAGTTAACAAAAGAATTGAAGTAACCGAGGGCCGAGTATCTGAGCTGGAGGCTGAGGTTAGCAACCACTCAGACTCAATCACCTGCATGACATCAGATGTTACTGGTATGAAAAAAGAACTGGCCACACTGAGGGACCGTTGCGAAGATTTGGAGGCAAGATCACGTCGCTGTAATATCCGCATTATAGGAGTGAAGGAAGGACGGGAGCATGGGAAGCACCCATCTCAGTTTGTGGCTGATATGCTAAAAGTTTCCCTGGGTCTCGACAAGCCCCCGACCCTGGACCGGGTGCACCGCGCTCTCCGCAGCAGAGCAACACAAGACGGGCTCCCACCGCGGGCTTTTATTGTGAAATGCCACTATCTCTCCGAAAAAGAATCGCTGGTAAAGAAAGCAATAGAGATGAAATCAGTGACGACCCCCGACGGTGACCAGATCCGGCTTCTGCCGGACTTTACTCAGGCGGTGAGTAAACAGCGGGCAGCCTTTACCGAGGTGAGAGGACTGCTGCGGAACTGCGAGGGAGTGCGCTACGGCCTGAAATACCCTGCCATACTGATGATCACAACATCGGGGGGCCGCGGGGCAAGTTTCAGCGATCCAAAACTGGCAAAGGAGTTTGTTCTTAACAAGGTGGTGCGCAAGGCTTCATAATGGACATGTTCTGGTGAGTATTGGCCAAGGACTAACATTCCAGCTCCATATGCTGTAGATGGAGACGAGAAACAACTCGGCCGGACAATATATGTGGTTATGTTTGGGAAATATTTTCTTTCTCCCTAGCTAAAATCCTCAGGACTTCCCATTTGATAATGTTTCTTTTTTTCTTTATTGTTCTTGCTGGGAAAAAATGTGAGGCAAGCCACGCCACGGACAATAATATCATTGTGTAACCATATGGGACATTAACGTTTTATTTTATTGAGCCATAACATGTTCAAGGCTGTTACATTACCTAGCTGATATTTCAAACTAGGATGTCGCTATATTCAGCATTGCCTGGTCAGCTGAAGAGAAGGAGCTATATTGAGTTAATTGTTCAGTTCTCATGGGGGGCTCGCATGGTAAGCAGTTTAGGAGAAGAGGTTTACTGGAAGTGCAAGCAGTCTCCATACGGGAGACAAGCATAATGTTTGTTGTGTTGTCATTGTGTTTTATGTTTGTGAAAATGTATGTGTACAAGTGCTCATCCTCCCCTTCCCACCCTTTTTTGTTGTTTTTGTTTTTGTTTTTTGGCTACAACCCTTTTACCAAGCTCAGGGACTCCTCAATGCAGTATCATAAATTGAAGGATCATATCGATGGCGTCTGTAGATAAAGGTATAGGCAGGGCACCACGGTGGTGAGTTGGAATGTAAGGGGATTGAATCACCTGGTTAAACCAAGCAAGGTGTTTTCTCTTCTAAACAAATTCAAAACTGAAATAGCATATTTACAGGAAACTCATTTATTATCACATCACTTACTCGGCGCCGTGCTGGTGGCTGCCTGTTGCTTGTAGCTCCTGGTGTGATCTTTGTCTTTTTGTTTACTTTTATCCTCTTAGTTGTACTTTTTTCTTTGGATATTTATTTTGTCTTGTAGCGAACTATGGCCACGTTTTATTTCGAACGTTTCCTGGTCATTCTTCTACTACTTTTTTCACTTTTTGAACTGCTAGCTGTGGGATTACGTCCATTTTATCTACCTAGAGAACTTTATTCTGTCATCGTAGTTGCTGTCTACATTCCACCGTACGCGGACGCGGAGGTGGCTGGTGACGTCATTCACTCCTCTGTGGCCAAACTCCAAACTCTTCACCCTAATGCATTCATCACAATAACTGGGGATTTGAACCGTGCAAAACTGGACAAATCTCTGCCTACATTCACTCAGTATGTGAAATGCTCCACCAGGGGAAATAATACACTGGATCTTTTATATGCTAATACCAAGGATGCATATTGTGCCACTGCCCTCCCCCCCCTGGGCAGATCTGACCACAACCTCGTCTTCTTGGCTCCTAAATATGTCCCTCTGGTGCAGAGGCAGCCTGTATCCACCAGGACTGTGAGGAAATGGACTCCAGAAGCTAATGAGGCTCTACAGGACTGCTTCGAGACCACTGACTGGGACGTGCTCTGTGTGCCACATGGAGAGGACATCAATAACATGACTGACTGCATCACAGAATACATCAACTTCTATGAACAAACAATATTACCGGCTAAAACTGTCAACTGTTTCCCCAACAATAAACCCTGGATTACGAGTGACCTGAAAAGTATTTTAAATAAGAAAAAGGAAGCTTTTAAGTCTGGGGACAAATCACTGCTGAAGAGTATCCAGCATGAGCTGAGAAACAAGTTGAGGAGGGGCAGAGATTCCTACAGGAAGAAGCTGGAGACTAAAGGCCCAGACACACCAGGCCGAAATCGGCCGTCTTCGGTTGTCTGGCGACGAAGCGTGCCCTGTCGCCCAAAGTCAATTTGGTGTGTCCCGAACCCTCGGCCGTGACACGCCTTATTTGGCCTTTCACGGTCGACACACGGCCGATTCAACATGTTGAATCGGCCATTTGTCGGACACAAGCTATCGGGCCAAGAAACCACTCTGATCAGCTGTTCAGCTAGCAAATGAGAAGCGAAACGGAAGTGAGGGACGTAAACAAACGATTTAAGAAGGCACAGGACAGCAGCTAAACACCAGCAGGTGATACTTAAAGACATCAAACATAGCCCTTAAATGTCCTCTCTTACCTCCCACACATAGCAGGGACATCTCTGATATCGGCGGGAGCGTCCCCGGCTGTCCTCTGCTGAGAGCTCCGTGATTTGTTTGGTCAAGTCCGGTTTTTCATCTCATGGGTTTATTTATCAGTATAAAGTTGCAGGATTAGTCTCAAGTACCTCAACATTGTCCTTAAGTACAGTGTCTAAGTAAATGAGATACTGTCTACTGCTGTTCAGTTACCTATTGTGAGTCGCCTCGGATAAAAGCATCACATGGAAATGTACATTTAGCAAGAAGTGGCCATTATTACATTACATACATTACTACATTGCTGACTCAATAAACGACACACCCGCCAGAACACTGCGATCATCAGATGCAGGTCTATTAACTGTGATTTTATAGTTTGTCTGCATTTTATGTGCTCATTTCATCATTCATGTATTTTTATATTCTAAAACATGTTTTCGATGGACGAGAGTGAAAATGGAACGCACACGCTATTTGTTTGTTTATATCACAGTCTGTTCTTCTTCCCTTTCTTCCGGTTGTTGCCTATTTTGAATGACGAATACACACTACCGCCGCCTGCTGGTAAGGAGAGTTATTGCCACTCACGCATGCGCAGTTTGTACGTGCTCGGCTGAAGTCTTTGCGGTGATTTCCAGTGCGACACATGGCCAAGACGCAGGAGAACTCGCCGATGGAACTGTCGGTGTCGGTGAGTTCTCTGGTGACGGCCTGGTGTGTCAGGGCCTTTAGCTCCAGCAGAACAATAGCAGGGATGTCTGGGCTGGGATGAAGGCTATCACTGGCTTCAAAGGGAGAGACAGACTGACTGTGGGCACCCTGGAGAGGGCCAACGAGCTGAACACCTTCTTCAATAGGTTTAGCTCTCCGCCCACTGCTGTGTCCTCCACCTCCACTTCTCACCTCACCTCCTTCTCTCAGCCTGGCGTCAGCATCCCCCCTCTGCTCACCACCTCCACTTCACACCTCACCTCCTTCTCTCAGCCTGGCGTCAGCATCCCCCCTCTGCTCACCACCTCCACTTCTCACCTCACCTCCTTCTCTCAGCCTGGTGTCAGCATCCCCCCTCTGCTCACCACCTCCACTTCTCACCTCACCTCCTGCTCTCAGCCTGGTGTCAGCATCCCCCCTCTGCTCACCACCTCCACTTCACACCTCACCTCCTTCTCTCAGCCTGGCGTCAGCATCCCCCCTCTGCTCACCACCTCCACTTCACACCTCTCCTCCACCACCCAGCCTGGCTTCTGCACCCCCCCTCTGCTCACATTGCCTCAGACCCCCCCCCTCTATCCCCCCTGCCATCAAGCCCCCCCCCGCTTCACTGTGAGCACAGGACAGGTCCAGAGACAGATGGAAAAACTCCACCAAGGCAAGGCTGCTGGCCCTGATGGTATCAGCCCCAGGGTCCTGAGGACCTGTGCCCGCCAGCTGTCTCCTGTTCTCCAACATCTGTACAACCTCAGCCTGCACCTGGAGACCATCCCGGTGCTGTGGAAGACGTCCTGCGTTGTTCCGGTCCCTAAAAAGACGACTCCTTCTGGGCTCAATGACTATCGCCCTGTAGCACTCACATCTCATGTGATGAAGGTGCTTGAGAGACTGGTCTTGGCCCATCTCAGACCGCAGGTGAGATCATTCCTTGACCCTCTGCAATTTGCCTACCAGCCTCACCTGGGGGTGGACGATGCCATTATTTACCTGCTGCAGCGTGCTCACTCATACCTGAATGGATCGGGTTGCACTGTGAGAATCACCTTTTTTGATTTCTCCAGTGCATTCAACACGATCCAGCCTCGGCTACTGAGTGACAAGCTGCAGGCTATGAGGGTAAACTCGTCCACCATCTCCTGGATTACCAACTACCTCACGGACAGACCACAGTACGTCCGGCTGGGCAGTGTGCTGTCTGATGTGGTGGTTGGTAGTATTGGAGCCCCACAGGGGACTGTGCTGTCTCCTTTCCTGTTCACCTTATACACCTCTGACTTTCTATACAACTCAGAGTCATGCCACCTGCAGAAGTTTTCGGATGACTCTGCAGTGGTAGGGTGTATAAGGGATGGACGGGAGGAGGAGTACAGAGCGCTGGTGGGTGATTTTGTTGAGTGGACTGGAAGAAATCATCTGCTTCTGAATGTGGCCAAGACCAGAGAGATGGTCATTGATTTCAGGAGGAAGAGGACATCTCCTCCTCTGCCCCTGTGCATTCTAGGAGAGGATGTGGCAGTTGTGGAGGACTACAAGTACCTGGGAGTGCACTTAGACAATGGGCTGAACTGGAGGATCAACACTGACGCTGTGTACAAGAAGGGGATGAGCCGACTCTATTTTCTGAGGAAGCTGAGATTCTTCAACGTGTGCAGCAAGATGCTGGAGATCTTCTATCAGTCTGTGGTGGCTAGTGCACTCTTCTTTGCTGCGGTCTGCTGGGGGGGCAGCATCAGAGACGGTGACACCAGCAGGATCAATAAACTGATCAGGAAAGCTGGGTCAGTCATCGGCATCAAGCTGGACCCCTTTGAAGCTGTGGTGGAGAGGAGGACACTGAACAGGCTGTTGTCCATCATGGATAACCCCACCCATCCTCTCCACCTGCAGCTGGACAGTCAGCGGAGCTCCTTCTCTAATGGCGCAGTTCCACTGCAGCGCGGAGCTCGCTTTAAGCGTGCCGTGTCGTGCCGTCCCCTTTTTTGGTTGTGCTTCCACTAGGCCAATTACCGGCGCGGCACGGCGCGGGGCCACTTTTTCACCTCTTTTCTGGCCCTAGAAAATTGTGGTTCTATCGGGGCCAACAAACAGGGCTGAGTCGGGCTGAGTATGCTAAACTAGAGAGAGGAGCGCTGGCAAGAGGGCTAGAACTACAACAAGATGGACATATTTGACCGTGATTTAATTGTAATACACGTTTCAAAATGATGCCGAAGTAACAACATACTGATACCGGTTAGTAAAAACCATGAATTAATGCTTTGTCAAGTCTGCAGACAGACGGCAGGGGAAAAACCTTTTAAAATTCGTGTTTTTCTAGATGGAGATTGGCTAAGCTAACGCAGTATATGCCCCGACCGTCCACACTCACAACAACGGCCTATACAGACATAAATAAAGCAGCGACTGTATTCACCATGACACAGGCAGTCTGTGGTGTGTACTTGTTTAACTTTTGTCGAGTTTCTGAACATATATAAGGAGCTGTGAGCTCTGAGTGCTCACAGCTAACGGCTGTGTTGTGTTTCTGGATTTCTCATTGAAGATGACGTCACGGCTCCGCCTACACTGCGTTACTATAGTAACTACCCCAGTTCCTAAACTGTAATGGAAGCGCAGCATGAAGTGAGTCGGCCCTGTTAAGGCCCAACGCGGCCAAGCCGTACCGAGCCGTACCGAGTGTGGCCGAGGCCGACCGTGTAGTGGAAATGCGCCACAACAGACTGCTGCAGCTCCGCTGTCACAAGGACAGATACTGGAAAACATTCCTGCCCACTGCAATAACTTTGTACAACAAATCACCTCTGGCTGGAAGAGAACTCTCTGCTCCATAGTTTCTCTTGAAATAAAACCACGTTGTACATTTTACTCATACATAATCTGTTCAATATTTATACTCCATATTCCATAATGTCATATATTTTGAATATATATATATATTTGTATATATATATATAATATCTGCATGTATATTTTCTATTTCAACATGTATATTTTATATTTTATTTTATTTTATTTTTCTTTCTATTCTTGTATATTTTGTAGTTTTGTTTTATTGTAAAATGCCTTTTATGCTGCTGTAACAACAACAATTTCCCAATTTGGGATCAATAAAGTACTATCTATCTATCTATCTATCTATCTATCTATCTATCTATCTATCTATCTATCTATCTATCTATCTATCTATCTATCTATCTATCTATCTATCTATCTATCTATCTATCTATCTATCTATCTATCTATCTATCTATCTATCTATCTATCTATCTATCTATCTATCTAAATAAAGACCAGCTAATGCTTCAAAGAGCAGGATTTACACAGGTTTTCCACTCCGATTGTAATAGCAAGAGCAGGGGGGTAGCTATTCTCCTGCACAGAGATGTGCAGTTTTGAAGAGTCAAAATCCATAAGGGACAAAAATGGTCGTTACATAATTATTCAAGGTAAACTGTTCAATAAGCCAGTAGTGCTTGCGAATGTGTATGCCCCAAATTGGGATGACGTTGATTTCTTCAGGAATCTTTTCTCACTGTTGCCAGGCCTAGACTCGCATGAATTCATATTAGGGGGGGGACCTAAACTGTGTCCTAGACTCTGTGCTAGATCGTTCTGGCAGTAAGGTCACCACACCTAATAAATCAGCAAGCTGCATAAATACATTCCTTCAAGCCTATGGAGTGATTGACCTCTGGAGATTTAAATACCCGACTTCCAAACAGTTCTCTTTTTTCTCCCCAGTACACCAAACCTACTCTAGAATTGATTGTTTTTGAATAGACCAAAAACTATTGCCCATAACTACACAGGTGGAATACAACAGTATAGTCATATCAGACCATTGCCCAGTACTTTTGAAGCTCCGTTTTCCGGAAAATATACTCCGCCAACGCGTATGGCGCCTTAATCCTAGGCTGCTTGCGGAAAAAAACTTTGTTGACTTTATAAACACACAAATAGATTTCTTTCTCGAAACCAATGAGTCCCCAGAGATAAGTTATTTCACACTATGGGAAACCATGAAAGCGTATTTAAGGGGGCAAGTGATATCTTATAACGCTGGTGAAACTAAAAGGAAATCCAAAGGAGCCACATAATTGATTGATAGGATTAAAGTGATTGACCGATTACATTCAGTATCGCCTTCGGAGAATCTTTACAAGGAGAGAATTTCGCTTCAGACAGATTTTGACTCTCTGTCCAATGGGGACGCTGTAGATCTTCATTTAAAATCACGCTTTAATTTCTACGAACATGGGGAGCGTGCCAGCAAGCTTTAGTGCCATCAACTGAAACAGTCAGCAGCAGCTTTTATATCTGCAAGAAAAGATGAGGAAGGTAATATTGTCACAGACCAAAAAAACATGAATGCCCAGTACCAGTCTTTCTATGAGAATCTGTGCACCTCGGGGGCAAGTAGCAAGGCATTAGTCTTATGTAGATGACTTCTTTAGTCAAATGTAAATGCCCTCCTTGGATGAATCAGACAAATCTGGACTGGAGAGAAATATAACTTTAACAGAGATTGACAACGCAATTAAAAGAATGAAGCCTGGAAAAGCACCAGGCCCTGATGGTTATCCAAGAAGTTTGCCCCTAAACTACTGCCACTATTAGTAAAGGTATTCGAGGAGGTCCTGGTGAGGAAGGCTCTTCCCCCAACTATGACGCAGGCCTCTATCTCATTATTACTCAAAAAGAATAAAGATCCGTAGTTGTGTGAATCATATCGCCCCATTAGTCTTTTATGTTGCGACTATAAAATTCTAACCAAGGTCCTAGCAGGGAGGCTTGAGAAAATGATGCCTAAATTGATACATCCAGATCAGACTGGTTTCATTGTGGGTAGAAAACTATCAAGAAACCTCCGCTGTGTGTTCAATGTTTTCTACCAGCCCAGCAATGTCGAACCTGAACTTATTATATCCTTGGATGCACAGAAGGTGTTTGATAGGATTGAATACAATTACCTGTTCACTGCGCTCGAGAAGTTCGGCTTCGGCCCTACTTTTTGTTGGCTGATGAAGATCCTTTATACAGCGCCTAAATCTTCAATTCGAACTAATGGGATAATGTCTCATTATTTTCCACTTTTCCGTGGGACACGACAGGGTTGTCCACTGAGCCCCCAGATATTCGATATTGCGATGGAGCTCCTGGCAATACTGTTAAGAGAGACCGCTAGTCTAACTGGAGTGCAACGGGGGGGGGGGGGGGGGGGGGGGGGGGGGGAGAATTGCATAAACTGTCGCTCTATGCGGATGATCTTCTTCTTTTTCTTTCGGATCCCCATGCTACTATACCTATTGCCTTGGAACTTATCGCCGAGTTTGGCCGGGTGTCGGGCTATAAATTGAACCTGAGTAAAAGTGTTCTATTCCCCATAAATGATAAAGCACGTCAAACTTCCCTTTCTCTGTGTGTGAGGACAGCTTTACATACCTAGGTGTCTGTGTCACTTACAAATACAAAGATCTGATGGACAATCATTTGAAAACAGTGCTTGGTAAGGCTAAACTGGACATGGAGAGATGGTCGACCCCCCCCCCTGTCACTAGCTGGCAGGGTTAATTCTGTTAAAATGACGATCATGCCCAGGTTCCTATTTCTGTTTCAGGCAATCCCAATCTTCATCCCTAAATCCTTCTTTAGGGAATTCAATAAATGCACTTCCACTTTTATTTGGAATAAAGCTGTACCTCGAATTAGGAAAGAGTATTTGGAAAGGCCAAAGGGGGAGGGTGGTTTGTCCTTACCCAATTATTTGTATTATTATTGGGCTGCCAACATCCACAAGCTGATGTTTTGGGTTGATGTGACGGACAACTCCCCAGTTTGGTCTGTAATGGAGCAGCATTCAAGTAATCCAGTGTCACTTTGCTCTTTACTTTGCGCTCCACTACCCTTGAGTAAAAACTACTGGACGAATAACCCAGTCATCCAAGGCTCTCTAAAGATATGGACTCAGTTTAGAATTCATTTCAAACACAAACAGGCACTTATTGCTTCCCCAATTCTGGCAAATGTAAATTTTTCTCCATCTCTCACTGATCCATCTTTTTGGTTATGGCATGGGAGAGGGATTAGGTGTGTTAACGATCTTTTTAAAAATGGACACTTTATTTCTTTTGAACAGTTAAAGAAGGATTTCAATATCCCACAGTCATGTTTCTTCAGATATCTGCAGATACGTAGTTATGTCAGGACCCACTTCTCTCTAGCAGCCCCACAGAGTACCTGGATTGATGACTGTCTAAATATGGATCCCTGTGACAGGGGTCTGGTGTCTGTATTATATGACAATATTCAGAGGGTCGCCGCTCCGTCACTTAATCACTTAATGAGGCAATGGGAGGAAGAGCTGGGAATAACTATATCAGATACTTGTTGGCAGGCAGCAATTCGATTTGTCCACTCATCCTCAAATGTCTGTTCACATATGTAGGTAGATCCAAAGAGGACCATCATCTTCTGAGCACGTCTCCTGATGTGTGGAAAGTTCTCCTCTTTCAGGGAAGAGTAAAACTCAGGCAGTGAGACTGACCTAAAGTGCTCTGACAGAAGTGTGTCAGACTGCAGGTCAATGAGTACAAGCTGAACATCACTGGGTGCATCATCCACATGGCATGTAAATGGGGAAAAGATCATGTTCATTTCATTCTCAACTGTTTTGAAGTCTTTAAATCGCCTTGAAAACTCACCATGCAGTGCTTCTAACATGGATGAGTACCTCTGGAGGTGATCAGCTGATGGTGTGGCTTCCTTCAGTGTTGGCAAGTGCGTGAGAATGTTGTCCTCCATTTGGCTTGAGAGAAGCTGCAGCTTTCTCATGAAAGCCTTCACTGCACTGTACATGTCATGCACAAAAAGGCCCTTGCCTTGCAGTTTGACATTTAGTTCACTCATTAGTGCAGTCACATCTACAGCAAAACCAAGGTCTGCCATCCAGTCTGCATCTGAAAGCTGTGGGATGTCGTTTCCTTTCTTCACACAGAAGTCTTGAATCTCTTCTCTCAGGTCCCATACTCTTTTCAGCACTTTGCCCAGGCTGAGCCACCTGACAGCTGCATGGTAGGGTATGTCACGATGTTCAGTCTCACTTTCCTCCAAAAGTGCAACAAACTGTCTGTGATTCAATGCTCTTGCCCTGATGAAGTTAACTATTTTAGTTACAACATCAACAACATGGTTAATTTTTAACACTGACTTACACAACACTTCCTGATGTATAATACAATGCAAAAATACCTATTTCTGCTCAGGGTTAATTTCTGTCACTTTATCCTGCATTCTCTTCAATAGTCCAACATTTTTCCCTGTCAGATTTGGACAACCATCCGTTGTCACGCCTGCCAGCTTGTCCCATTTCAGTCCCAACTTTTCCACACATGCATTTACCTCCGTGAACAAATCACTCCCTGTTGTTGTACCTTTCATTGACTGCATGGCTGCCAGCTCCTCCGTGATTTTGAAGTCTGTAGTTATCCCACGTAGGAAGATGAGTAGCTGGGCAGTGTCACGTACATCGCAGCTCTCATCCAAAGCCAAGGAAAAAAAGTCAAAGTTGACCGCTCTGTTCTGCAGCTGAAGCTCCAGATTTCCCGCGATGTCCTCAATTCTCCAGTGCGTCGGGAGAGCGGCACTTTCTCAAATGCCTCCTTTTTCTCCGGGCATATTAGTGTCCAACAAACACTCCTTAATGAACTCTTCGTCCGAAAACGGTTAACTTTTAAGACATAACTCGTCTTGACAGCTGCATCTCTGGATGTGGAATGTTTTGTGGAAATGTGTTGTTGGCTTTGCAGCTTAGCTAGCAAAGCATCCGACCCCTTTGCCCGCTCTTCCTCAGACAGGTTCTTGTATTTATCTGCGTGTTTGGTAGCATAGTGGCGACTCAAATTGTACTCCTTGAACACAGCGACCTGCGCACCACAAACTAAACACACAGCTTTACTTTTCACTTCTGTAAATAAATACTTAGCGGTCCATGTCTTGTTGAAAACGCGGCATTCAGTATCGATCTTTCTTTTTTTGCCCTTAGCGGACATTTCGAGGACTAGCCGGCCAGCATCACTCGTAGCTGTTACGGCATGCGCGTTTACGTAAATAAATAAAAAAAACAGCAGCTTCCTTTTCAAAATAAAAGCAACACAGTTAGAAAAGTATTTACGCCATGCAAGCAATACAGCTGTGTTGCTTTTATTTTGAAAAGGTTGCTGTTTTTTTTCATTATGTCATAATTTATGATCAACCTCACACGGGCCGGCCAAGGCCGGCCAACGGGCCGGATGTGGCCCGCGGGCCGTAAAATGCCCACCCCTGCCCTAGGGTCTGGGCCGACCTCACATGGAGGGGCAGAATGTTCCAGAGCCTAGGGCCAGCTGCTGCGAAGGCTCGGTGCCCTCTGGTTTTGAACCTGGTCTTGGGCACTACCAGCAGCAGCTGGTCAGCAGACCTTAAAGCTCTGGCTGGGGTGTAGCGCTGGAGGAGTTCAGCTATATAGACCGGAGCCAGCCCATTTAGTGCTTTAAAAACAAATAAAAGGAGTTTAAAATCAATTCGGAACCGAATTGGAAGCCAGTGCAGTGAGGCCAGAATTGGGGTGATGTGGTCACGCTTTTTGTGGCCAGTCAGAAGATGTGCAGCTGCGTTCTGAACTAGCTGCAGGCATTTAATTGACGCCTGGTCCATACCCACGTACAGAGCGTTGCAGTAGTCCAGTCTCGAGGTAACAAAGGCGTTAATAACCCTTTCCAGGTCTTTAAAAGATAAAAACGACTTGGTCTTGGCCAATAGTCGTATTTAAAAAAAGCAGGTTTTGACTACGTTGCTGACCTGCTTATCGAATTTAAAAGCGCTATTGAAGGTCACTCCAAGGTTCGTGACAGAGGGGAGGATATTATTTTTGAGGGAGCCCAGAATATCAACCTGGGAGGCTAGAGGTTGGGGTCCAAAAAAGATAACCTCAGTCTTGCTCTCATTGAGGTTGAGGAAATGTTGGCTCAGCCAGGATTTGATCTCTGCTAAGCAGTCCATCAATAGCTGTAATGAGTTTACATTTGAATTGAGTGGCAGATAGATCTGTACATCGTCGGCGTAGCAGTGGAAGGGGATGTTGTGTTTTGTGAGAATTGAACCTAGGGGCAGTATGTACAGTAGAAAAAGGATGGGGCCCAAAATCGAGCCTTGGGGAACCCCACAGGTAAGAGGGGCTTTGGCAGAGGAGAAGGCACCTAGCTACACTGAGAAGCTACGGTCTGTCAGGTAGGACCTGAACCATGCAAGAGCAGAGCCTGTGATGCCAGCGGACTGTTCAAGCCGTGACAACAGGATGCTATGGTCCACAGTGTCGAAGGCAGCTGTCAGGTCTAACAGCACCAAGACAGCTGGGCTACCTGAGTCGGCGGCTAGGAGCAGATCATTAAAAACTCTTAAAAGGGCTGTTTCAGTGCTGTGCATGGGTTTGAAGCCAGACTGAAACTTTTCATGGATGCCATGCATGGTTAAAAAAGACTGCAGCTGGGCGTAGACTACTCGCTCCAGGGCTTTAGATAAATAAGGTAGCTGGGAGATGGGCCTAACATTTGCGAGAATGGAAGGGTCGAGATTTTTCTTTTTAAGTAGTGGCTTAACCACGGCATGTTTGAAGGCAGCTGGGACACATCCTGAGCTAAGAGAGGTATTTATAAGTAATAAAACACTCGCTCCAACTGATTCAAAAACATCTCTGAGAAGGCGAGTGGGAATGCTGTCTGAGGTGCAGTTTGTCGGCCGCAGGTGCTTGACTACATCCGAGAGAGAAGAGAGGGATACAGGCTGGTGTGGACAGCAGGGCACAGAAAAGGAGCAGGATCTGGGGTAGCACTAGTGTGGGCTAGCCTAAGAGCAGATACTTTTTCAATAAAAAATGTGAGAAACTTATCACAGAGAGTAGTCGATGGCACAATTGGAGAAACATCACAGGGATTAATGAACGAGTTGAGGACATTAAAAATAACTTGAGGTTTATGGCTGTTTTTGCCTTATTTGCCTAATCCTCCCCCAGGGACTTATTCCGGTGTGAACGCGATCTGAACTAAAGAGTTCTCATGAACTAAGTTCTGATGAACCTTTGTGGGAAAAGTACTGCGGTATGAAAGCGCCTAATGAGGACCTATCTTTACTAATAGCCGCGTTCACACCGGAGTACTTTCACCGTACTTTTCGCGTTTTAGTTCCGTGAGTACCCCTTATGTCGCGTTCACACCAAAAATCGTACTTAATCTCGGGTACTTTTACCCCCATTTTTAGAGCCAGCTCAGAGAGCGTACTTTTCTGTGGGTGAAAAGAGCTCCAAAAGTTCCCCAGTGCTGATTGGCTGGGCGAATTGCAAACCACGCCCGTACAACTCTGAAAATGTTCTGTGGAGACGCCATTGTTTTTCCTCGCTACAAAAACACAACGCTCCGTGCGTTGTGTTTGTTTTTGAAAGCAGTTATGGCAAGCATCAAGAAATGATGAGGAGGTGTCGGCGCTTCTGGAGATCTACGCCGAGGACGCGACCCAAGGAATGCTCCTGAAGCCAGTTCGGTAGCTTTCACTCGACCTGGGAATTGTGCACAGCCGGCTAAATATAAAGAAACTCAGGACTACAAACGGCGGATTCAGTGGCCAACGATGACTACCACGATGAAGGTAAAATCAACTACAAGCACTGGGGTTTTAATCTGCACAATAATGGTCTCAGATGTACTTTTATTTGCTCAGTAGATCAAGCTAGCCATGCTAGCCATAATAGGCTAACACCGGCCCCGGCTAGCTACATCTAGCTAGCTAGATATTCTCCGCTGTATGAAAACGTTTTGACTTGTGAATAACTGTGCAGTGTTTCTGTAATTTGCTTCACTAACTCATGGCACTAATCGTCTGTTTCAGGCGAGGATGGACAACTCTCAGGATTGGAAACAAGTGAGCTTTGCATTCTAGATCACAGCGCTTTGTCGTCCTCCTTACCAGCAACCAAACGCAAAGGTACACACACTGTAACTTGGTCTTGAAAGAACGTTACGCATCGAACTGATGTTCACAATCATGTTTATTTCATAATATTCATCATATTTTATGTTTAACTTGCCTCAACAACATTAAACAAAGTTCAAGCATACATGAAGCACTCTTCAAAAAGGAACAATCCTCCGTGTTTGAACCTCTTGAATCGCTGCATAGCCGATTTATTTGGACTGGATTATCCCAGAGAGGCCAAACATTCTTTATAACACAGTTTCAGATTTGTGAAACCTTAATTCTATTTGTGAAAATACAAAAAAGGGAGATTTCAGTGCTTTTTTTACATGTAGACCACATTAGACCAGGTCCTGATCTAAAACCACTATACCTAGACTCATCAAATCTGGACTGGATTATCCCAGAGAGTCAAAAGATTCTTTATAACACAGTTTCAGATTTGTGAAACCTTAATTCTATTTGTGAAAATACAAAAAACACATTCCTAGTATGTTGTAAAACTACATGGCGACTAAGATCTTGTATATTGCTTATTTTCCCCTCTTAGGAAAGCGGACACGGGATGCGAATTTCTTTGACACCGCCCAGGCGTTGGAGGACCGGCGTGCCGTGGTGAATGAGTCGCTGCGTGGAGATCAGATGGTGCTGTTCACCAAGGCCCAGGAAACGGAGGACAAGATGCTCACCTCGATGGAGCGCCAGGCAGAAGTGTTCAAGCAGCAGATGGAGCGCCAGCAGCACCAGGATGAAGTGTGGGCGCTGCGCCATGAGGAAGCGTCGGCGCAGCGGCAGGATGAGCGACAAACTGCATTTAATAACAGTTTATTTGGTATAGTTTTTGTAAATACTGACACACGACACACAACGTTGCACTAAGGTGTGTATGCTGCTGAGACTATCCCTACACCTGGGACAGTTTATTTTATATTGTTATTACTGTTATGACTTTATTTTATATATAATGTTTACTGACATGTACAACTGACACTTTATTTACATTTAAAATTGTTCTATTTAATGTTATGTCTTGAGAGTGCAATAAAGAAAACCGACATGGCGATTAAGCTTATTTCTCCTGACACTTTATCTTTTGTGACCTGTGTAGCATCCTATACATCACATGTAAGTGATTATTCTGATACCATCATGTTTCATCGGTTATAAACTGGCAAAGCTTTATTTGTCATTTATTTATCATCAATGTTGCAACCTTGTGGGGGAATGGCAGCGGCACATACACAAATATGATAATTTATATCATTTTAAATATTATTTGACCTAAACTTTTAATTCCCCCCCATTTCACACAACACAACATGGAGTCCACTATGGGCCAAACTAACATGTATGTTTGCATAGTGTTTATGGCAGACGGATGCAGTGGGTCTCAGGAAGATATATAATAAAGGTGGGTTTGCTGCTGAGACTCCCTACACCTGGGAGTTTATATTGTTATTACTGTTATTATATAGTACAACTGACACTTTATTTTATATTGACAATGTTTACTGACATGTACAACTGACACTTTAGTTACATTTAAAATATTTCTATTTAATGTTATGTCTTGAGAGTGCAATAAAGAAAACCGACATGGCGATTAAACAGATCCTGTATCAGCCATCCTACGGTGAAACATGGCAATCGTGTGCTTTCCGTCGGCCAATCCTTTTCCTAAAGCTTTTGATGCTGAAGAAACTTTGCGATTATAGCATTCGACGTGTGGCGGCTCCGGATTTTTGTCGGACGCCTAATAGGCTCAGGCTCTGGCCGCATTAACGAAGTTACAAAGCTGTATAACATGAGCACAAACAGCACAACTTCAGTCGACTCCATCTCCATCATGTCTGGGGTCGGAAGGTAAACAACAGACAGTATACGCGGGAAGTTTTTCTTCTTCTTCTCTTGTTTTGTAGCGGATTGCAAACAACTTTAAGGTGCTTACCGCCACCTACTGTACTTGTAATCTTCCCTCAGGGAAAAGTACTCCGGTGTGAACGCGATCTGTACTAAGTGCCCTGGGGTTAAAAGCGCCAGGGCTCTTAGTGCCGGAACTAAGTACAGGAAAGTACTTGGTGTGAACGCGGCTAATGAATCCTTATTGTACCTTATATATACTCATGGCCTGATGAGTGGACACCAATGCAATCTACAAAATGCAATTACATCGTTTAGTATGGACTTTTATAACTATGTGCCTGCTACATAAAGTTCTTATTTCTTTAAAAAAAAGTGTCTTCTCAACCCCATCATTGTTTTGTTACTATGCATAAAAGTGCTCATGAACTAAGTACAGCAAAGTACTTGGTGTGAAGGCGCCTAATAGGCGCCTTCACACCAAGTACTTTGCAGTACTTAGTGCCGGCACTCAGTGCCCAGGCACTTTTTACCCCAGGGCCCGAAGTACCAATTCACACCGGAGTACTTTTCCCTGAGGGAAGATTACGCAAATGAGCCGCTGACGTCACTTCTTCTTCTTCTGCTTTGGGTTTACTGGCAGGCCACAAACCACTAGGCTCAGCAGCAAACCCACCTTTATTATATATATATATCTTCCTGAGACCCACTGCATCTGTCTGCCATAAACACTATGGAAACCTACATGTTAGTTTTGGCCCATAGTGGACTCCATTTTGTGTTGTGTAAAATGGGGGGGGAATTAAAAGTTTGCAAATCCCCATGTCCTCCTCAGAGGACAATCATAAAAACATTTGGTTTTAGGTCAAATAATATTTAAAATTATATAAATGATCATATTTGTATATGTGCCACTGCCATTCCCCCACAAGGTTGCAACATTGATGATAAATAAATTACAACTAGAAAATGCATTTCCTGCAGAAAATGCGTGCGAATGCTGTAAACTGTGAACATTTGTGGCTGAATTTAGCTGAAAAAGCTGAATATGGTATTAGCTGAATGGTAGCTGCTTTTAGCTACAAAAATGCAGAAAAAGCTTAATATTTAAAAGAAAAGGTTTAAAAAAACATGTATAGCCTTGATGTAATGAAATAGCTGAATAATGTAATAGTTGAATGGTTTCTGCAGCTGAAAATAGGCTGAAGGAGTTAAATATCAGATGTAAGTAGTAGTGAATATTTGAACTGCAAACTTTTGAACTAACTTGATGGTGAATTATCTGTCGCCATGGCAACGGCATTTGATGACACCCCATAATACGCTTAGATGTGTTGATGGCTGCATCGTTACCAAACCTGTGAAGTTTTGGGCCATTTCGATCATTTTCACTGAAGTTATGAGAAAACCGTGTTTCATGGTGAGCATTGTGTTGCCATGAAAACGGCATTTGAAGAAATCTCAAAACTGTACCGTAGATGTCTTCACGGCTGGACTGTTAGCACACATGTGAAGTTTGAGCACTTTTGAACATTTTCATAGGAGTAATACATTACATTAGGAGGTTACATTACTCTCTCTCTTCTCTTGATCACCCTCTCAATCTTCTATCGCCCTCTCTCTCTTCTCTTGATCGCCCTCTCTCTATTCTCTCTCTCTTCTCTTTCTCGCCCTCTCTCTCTTCTCTTGATCGCCCTCTCTCTTCTCTTGATCGCCCTCTCTCTCTCCTCTTGATCGCCTTCTCTCTCTCCTCTTGATCGCCCTCTCTCTCTCTTCTCTTGATCGCCCTCTCTCTCTTCTCTTGATCGCCCTCTCTCTCTCCTCTTGATCGCCCTCTCTCTCTCTTCTCTTGATCGCCCTCTCTCTCTCCTCTTGATCGCCCTCTCTCTCTCTTCTCTTGATCGCCCTCTCTCTCTCCTCTTGATCGCCCTCTCTCTCTCCTCTTGATCGCCCTCTCTCTCTCCTCTTGATCGCCCTCTCTCTCTCTCCTCTTGATCGCCCACTCTCTCTCCTCTTGATCGCCCTCTCTCTCTCCTCTTGATCGCCCTCTCTCTCTCCTCTTGATCGCCCACTCTCTCTCCTCTTGATCGCCCTCTCTCTCCTCTTGATCGCCCTCTCTCTCTCTTCTCTTGATTGCCCTCTCTCTCTCCTCTTGATCGCCCTCTCACTCTTCTATCACCCTCTCTCACTTCTCTTGATCGCCCTCTCTTCTCTTGATGTGTCTGTGAGAGAGTGGGAGAGTGTGTGTGTGTGTGTGTGTGTGAGAGAGAGAGAGAGAGTCTGTCTGTCAGAGAGAGAGAGAGTCTGTCAGAGAGAGAGACAGACAGACAGACAGACAGACAGACAGACAGACAGACAGACAGACAGACAGACAGAGAGAGAGAGAGAGAGAGAGAGAGAGAGGTGAATGTTTACAAACACCTGTGTGTGTAAACCCAGAGATGAAAGGTTACCATGGTGACAACTGCAGCACTGAGTCCCATTAAGAATGCATTGAGGTTTGTATCTGACAATTTTGCCACCTGTTAAAAAACCATGGCTTCTATCAAGAAATTACCAGACCGTGAGCATCAGGGAACCCCAATGAACTGATATATGTTGTTTTTTTTGGTTTTGTGTGTAAAATGTGGAGATGCGAGCAGTTTGTCTAAAGTGTACTTCTCTCTGTTCTGAAGAAAGTTCCGGAAAGATTTAACATGGGAATCAATTGGGAGCTAGGTGGACTTTTTGTCTCTTCATGCCCTCAAGAGGCATTTTGTTTAATATTTCTTCTTAATTGTTTTTAATTTTCCAACCTAGGAGAGGTTTTCCTACGTTTTTCATGAAAAAATATGTCTGAGGAGTGTAGGGTTTGGGAATTATGGCAAGTTTAAAACATTTTTTGGGGAGCACTGCTGCACTCTGTTTTGAGATCAAAGCACTCTAGACTTAACGAGCTGCTCCATCCACACTAATGTTAAAATCTGAAAAAGGCCTCTCTACCAAGCTCCAAACAAAGTTAATTATCTCAAAAAGTGTAAAAGATATGAAGAATCTGAATAACAAGTTTTATAGCTGAAAGTATTGTGATCATTTGAAAGTTAGAATGAAGTGTCTAGCTGAAATTATCAGGAAGAAGAAGCATTTGGCACAAAGTGTAGGAAAAGAGGATTTGAAGGCATCTCCCATTGACTTCAATGTTAAAAAAAAGAGTTTAAAAAGCTGAATATTTCAAAAAGGGAAAGTTGAACGTTTCCCATCGATTCCTGAACAGGCTGAATAGTTTGATATTTGAATGGTTTCTGTAGCTGAAAGTAAGCTGAAGTTATGGAGAGCCAAAGTATGGTTGAAATAATAATAACTAGAAAATGCATTTCCTGCAGAAAATGCGTGCGAATGCTGTAAACTGTGAACATTTGTGGCTGAATTTAGCTGAAAAAGCTGAATATGTTATTAGCTGAATGGTAGCTGCTTTTAGCTACAAAAAATGCAGAAAAAAGCTTAATATTTAAAAGAAAAGGTTTAAAAAAACATGTATAGCCTTGATGTAATGAAATAGCTGAATAATGTAATAGTTGAATGGTTTCTGCAGCTGAAAATAGGCTGAAGGAGTTAAATATCAGATGTAAGTAGTAGTGAATGAATTTGTATTAAGATGAGAAAAGAAAGTAAAAAGGCTTGGGAAAGCAGCAGAATATTTGAACTGCAAACTTTTGAACTAACTTGATGGTGAATTATCTGTCGCCATGGCAACGGCATTTGATGACACCCCATAATACGCTTAGATGTGTTGATGGCTGCATCGTTACCAAACCTGTGAAGTTTTGGGCCATTTCGATCATTTTCACTGAAGTTATGAGAAAACCGTGTTTCATGGTGAGCATTGTGTTGCCATGGCAACGGCATTTGAAGAAATCTCAAAACTGTCCCGTAGATGTCTTCACGGCTGGACTGTTAGCACACATGTGAAGTTTGAGCACTTTTTGAACATTTTCATAGGAGTAATACATTACATTAGGAGGTTACATTACTCTCTCTCTTCTCTTGATCACCCTCTCTCTCTCTCCTCTTGATCGCCCTCTCCCTCTCCTCTTGATCGCCCTCTCTCTCTCCTCTTGATCGCCCTCTCTCTCTCCTCTTGATCGCCCTCTCCCTCTCCTCTTGATCGCCCTCTCTCTCCTCTTGATCGCCCACTCTCTCTCCTCTTGATCGCCCTCTCTCTCTTCTCTTGATCGCCCTCTCTCTCTCCTCTTGATCGCCCACTCTCTCTCCTCTTGATCGCCCTCTCTCTCTCCTCTTGATCGCCCTCTCTCTCTTCTCTTGATCGCCCTCTCTCTCTCTTCTCTTGATTGCCCTCTCTCTCTCCTCTTGATCGCCCTCTCTCTTCTCTTGATCACCCTATCACTCTTCTATCACCCTCTCTCACTTCTCTTGATCGCCCTCTCTTCTCTTGATGTGTCTGTGAGAGAGAGGGAGAGTGTGTTTGTGTGTGTGTGAGAGAGAGAGAGTGTGTGTCTGTCTGTCTGTGAGAGAGAGTGTGAGTGTGAGTGTGTGTGTGTGTGTGTGTGTGAGAGAGAGAGAGAGAGTGTGTGTGTCTGTCTGTCTGTGAGAGAGAGAGAGAGAGAGAGAGAGAGAGAGAATTGTTACAGCTCAAATGCATTGCAATGACTTCCATGTTAAAAAAAGACTTTAAAAAGCTGAATGTTTTAAAAAGTATAACATATTTTGAAAAAGTTGAAAGTTTCCCCATCAAGTGCTGAAAAGGCTGAATAGTTTGATATTTGAATTGTTCCTGCAGCTGAAATTAGGCTCAAGGAGTTAAATAAAGATATTAAATGTAAGTAGTAGTGAATGAATGTTTACAAACACCTGTGTGTGTAAACCCAGAGATGAAAGGTTACCATGGTGACGACTTATGACGATTTCCCAACTGCAGCACTGAGACCCATTAAGAATGCATTGAGGATTATATCTGACAATTTTGCCAACTGTTCAAAAACTATGGCTCCTATCAAAAAATTACCAGACCGTGAGCATCAGGGAACCCCAATGAACTGATATATATTGTTTTTTTTGGTTTTGTGTGTAAAATGTGGAGATGGGAGCAGTTTGTCTAAAGTGTACTTCTCTCTGTTCTGAAGAAAGTTCCGGAAAGATTTAACATGGGAATCAATTGGGAGCTAGGTGGACTTTTTGTCTCTTCATGCGCTCAAGAGGCATTTTGATTAATATTTCTTCTTAATTTTTTTTAATTTTCCAACCTAGGAGAGGTTTTCCTACGTTTTTCATGAAAAAATATGTCTGAGGAGTGTAGGGTTTGGGAAATACTATATGGCAAGTTTAAAACATTTTTTGGGGAGCACTGCTGCACTCTGTTTTGAGATCAAAGCACTCTAGACTTAACGAGCTGCTCCATCCACACTAATGTTAAAATCTGAAGAAGGCCTCTCTACCAAGCTCCAAACTAAGTTAAATATCTCAAGAAGTGTAAAAGATATGAAGAATCTGAATAACAAGTTTTATCGCTGAAGGTATTGTGATCATTTGAAAGTTGGAATTAAGTGTCTAGCTGAAATTATGTGGAAGGAGAAGCATTTGGCACAAAGTGTAGGAAAAGAGGATTTGAAGGCATCTCCCATTGACTTCAATGTTAAAAAAAAGTTTAAAAAGCTGAATATTTCAAAAAGTATAAAATATTTTTAAAAAGTTGAAGGTTTCCCATCGATTCCTGAACAGGCTGAATAGTTTGATATTTGAATGGTTTCTGTAGCTGAAAATAAGCTGAAGCTATGGAGAGCCAAAGTATTGGCTGAAATAATAATAAGCGGAAAGAATAAAGGTTTGAAGTACTATAGTGGAATGCTGTGGCACAGCATTCGCACTAAATAAAGCTTCGCCAGTTTATAACCGATGAAACATGATGGTATCAGAATAATCACTTACATGTGATGTATAGGATGCTACACAGGTCACTAAAGATAAAGTGTCAGGAGAAATAAGCAAGATACAGGATCTGTTTAATCGCCATGTAGGTTCTCTTTATTGCACTCTCAAGACATAACAGTAAATAGAAGTTCACATTTTTAATGTAAATAAAATAGAAGTTGTACATGTAAATTAACATTATCAATATAAAATAAAGTGTCAGTTGTATCAAGACTATATAATAACAGTAATAACAATAATATAAAATAAACTGTCCCAGGTGTAGGGATAGGCTCAGCAGCATGCACACCTTAGTGCAAAGTTGTGTGTCAGTATTAATAAAAACAATACAAAATGAACTGTCCCAGGTGTAGGGATAGGCTCAGCAGCAGACATTGTTAACAGTGGCAACAATAGGGAGGAAGACCTGTTGGCTTTCACTAGCTGGGAAAGCACTTCCAGAAACCCATTCTGAAAAGTGGTTTGTCGCTCATCCTGGTGCTCCTGGCGCTGCTCGCGCTGCGCCGACACTTCATCCTGGTGCTCCTGGCGCTGCGCCGACACTTCATCCTGGCGCTCCTGGCGCTCCATCTGCCGCTTCAACACTTCAGCCTGGCGCTCCATCATCGTGAGCATCTTGTCCTCCGTTTCCTGGGCCTTGGTTAACAGCACCATCTGATCCCCGTGCATCGACTCTTTCACCACGGCACGCCGGTCCTCCAACGCCTCGACGGTGTCAAAGAAATTCACATCCCGTGCCCGCTTTCCTAAGAGGGAAAATAAGCAAGATACAAGATCTGTTTAGTCGCCATGTAGTTTTACAACATACTAGGAATGTGTTTACTAGTCAACATTGGACAAGGTGCAGGCCGGGACAAGACAGTGTACACAATGCAGGTGTATAGTAGAAGATAATATAGGATCAAATAGCATAAAATATATATATATACACACACACACTGAGTGTGTGTGTGTGTGTGTAGCTGCCGCTCAAAGTGCCCTTATTTATTGTTTTGTATTTTTGAAGAGTGCTTCATGTATGCTTGAACTTTGTTTAACCCTTAAGAGTCCCTGGGGCCATTTTTCAGCCATTCAGGTTTTCATGTTCATGCCATTTTGGCTGTGTTGAATGAATATTGCTCAAACTTGCCAGAGGATATTCTTTTTTAGTTGTATATTGAATTGTCGTCTCAGTTTTTTAAATTAGCCTAAAATGGCTAAGCTACACAAAAACCGACACATTTGTTCCTAGCGGCAAAAAATGCCCCATTGAAAACCATTGAAAATGCTTTTTTTGACCCCACATTTATCTTATCATAAACTCTTGATTTCCTTTATGTTAAGATTTCATTTTGGACTTCTAGCTTTCAATTTTCAATTTTTACATTTGTCTACAAGATGGCGATAATTTTAACCCTTTGAAGCCTGTAGCAAAATGTCACCCTTTTTACTGTTTTCTGCAAGGGTCACTTGCTACTGAAATTATATGTGTGTCGCTTTTGATGTTGGATAATGGTATGTGTGTGCGTGTGTGTGTGTGTGTGTGTGTGTGTGTGTGTGTGTGTGTTTGTGTGTCAAACTTCAAAAGACTTTTCTCTTAGAAGGCCACACTGCGTAATAATCTAATTCAATAATAAAAACAATGAGTTGCGAGAACCAAAACAAAATTGGACTTTGTTTTGGTTCTCGCTCAGGTTGTTTATACAGGTGCACTGCAGCCATGGTTATAAGTATTACTATTAGTGCAGGAGTAGTCTTTTTGGAGATGGCAAGGCATTACAGCACACAGGAAGCTCTGGACATCATCATGCACTCTGATTGCGAGGATGGCTCCTCATCCTCCTCCGTGGACTCTGAGGCTGACACAGAAGAGGCCTCAGAGTCCACGGAGGACGCCTCAGAGGTGGGAACAGACCAGCTAGAGTCCAACTCAGACTCATCTGAAACTGAGAGCGGAGGGGAATTGGAGGAAGCAGCTGCAGGATGGACTTCAAAAAATGGTAAAGTGTTTTGGTCTCCCACAAACACTGAGACGCTCCGCTACGTCCCAGCAGCCAGAAGTTTGATCCCGGGACCAACACACTATGCTGTCGCCCGAATCAGTGACCCGGCATCCAGCTTTGCACTGCTGCTGACAGATGACATCCTGCAGCATATTGTGTCCATGACAAACCTGCATGGGAGACGGTCAATTGCAGAGTGGCGAGATATGGACACAGAGGAACTGCAGGCTTACGTGGGGCTGCTCATTTTGGCCGGTGTTTACAGGTCAAAAAATGAATCGACCCTCTGCCTCTGGAGTGAGAAATCGGGACGGAGCATTTCCCGAGCCACGATGTCCCACAAGAGGTTTCACCAAATCAGCCGAACACTGCGGTTCGACGACAAGCTATCCCGACCGCGGCGCCGTGATGACAAGCTGGCTGCCTTCCGCAAAGTCTGGGATATGTGGACGCACCGCCTGCCGATGCTGTTCAGCCCATTCAGCGACGTCTGCGTGGATGAACAGCTCGTCCCATTCAGAGGCAGGTGCAGCTTCAAGCAGTACATGCCAAAAAAGCCGGCCAAATACGGTATAAAGATTTGGGCAAACTGTGATGTAAAATCATCCTACGCCTGGAGACTGCAGGTGTATACAGGCAAAGCAGCTGGCAGTCGTCCTGAAGTCAACCAGGGGATGAGGGTGGTCCTGGAGATGACAGAGGGGCTCCAGGGACACATCATTACCTGTGACAATTTTTTCACGTCCTTCGCCCTGGCTGAGGAGCTGCTCAGGAGAAAACTGGCCCTGGTTGGCACAATTCGCCGAAACAAGCCTGAGCTTCCCCCTATTTTGCTCCAGGCAAGAGCGAGAGCGATCCTCTCCTCCACCTTTGCCTTTACGAAGACCCACACACTGGTCTCTTACATCCCTCGACGGGGCAGGAATGTGCTGCTTCTAAGCACGAAACACCGCAGTCCAGACGTAAGCGACGAAATGAAGAGAAAGCCAGTCATAATCAAAGACTACAACCGATGCAAAGGAGGGTGTCGACAACCTTGATAAGGTAGGTGCCATTAGGCATCAGTTACGCACACATGTATTCTTACTCTGATATTCTTGTCTGAAATATATGTAGGTTTTTTTCAAATGAGCATTTTCCTATGAAATAATTAATATTTGCATCATGAGAGAAAATGCTTGGAATCATGTATTCAAATTGTCTTGTTTTATGTTTTTGTTAGGTTGTTGCCACCTACTCCTGCAGGAGAAGAACAAATCGCTGGCCACTTGCCCTCTTCCACAACCTGGTTGACATTTCCCATTACAACGCCTACGTCCTGTGGACATCAATCGAGCCATCCTGGCAGCAGCAGAAACCGTACAGGAGGAGGCTCTTCATTGAAGAGGTGGGAGAAATGCTGGTGACCCCACACATCAAGAAGAGAGGGCGCCTTCCCCGCTCATCAGCCGCTGCAACAATGGTGTCAGATCTGCAGGGTGCTGCTGCAGGCCCCTCTCTCATCAGTGAACGGAAGAGCAGGAGGCAGTGCAACTTTTGCATGGACAGAAGAGTTTGCAGCACCTGCTGCAAATGTGGGAAATTCATATGCAAGGACCACAGTCTGTCCATTTGCAGCCCCTGCTCGACCTGAGCTGAACTCTCACAGCCAGACACAGTGTTCATTCAATGTTCATCTTTGTAAAATAAATGTTTTTATGGTTCAAAATGATCTTGTATTATTCATTTTAGTCAGGCTGGAGTAGTTTTAAAAGATTTAGGAAAAAAATAGGAATATATCATATTTTTATGGCAGTTTTTGTGAGGGTGGCATTTTATGGCCTTAGGAACACGAGTGTGAGTTTTTGTTTAAATCTAACACTGCAAAAAAAATAACAATGCATTCAAATTAATGTTGCTGCCAATCATTGACCAATCTAGGGACCTAATAATAACAATAATCAAATATTCCTTGAAATGTATTTTTTGAAAATGATTCTAGTTTTTTGTTCTTTTCAATAAAAAAACTGTGGAGTTTTTTCAGCAAACTGGCATTTAAAGGGTTAAAATCCCCAAAATATAATTCATATTTCATATGTGTATGTCAGGCTGGAGTAGTTCTAAAATATGTACTCTTTTAAAGTGGGAAAAAATATGAATATATCATATTTTTATAGCAGTTTTTGTGAAGGTGGCAATTTATGGCCTTAGGAACACGAGTGTGAGTTTTTGTTTAAACCTGACACTGCAAAAAAAATAACAATGCATTCAAATCAATGTTGCTGCCAATCATTGACCAATCTAGGGACCTAATAATAACAATAATCAAATATTCCTTGAAATGTATTTTTTTTTAAATTATTCTAGGTTTTTGTTTTTTTCAATAAAAAAACTGTGGAGTTTTTTCAACAAACTGGCATTTAAAGGGTTAAAATCCCCAAAATATAATTCATATTTCATATGTGTATGTCAGGCTGGAGTAGTTCTAAAAGATGTACTCTTTTAAAGTGGGAAAAAATATGAATATATCATATTTTTATAGCAGTTTTTGTGAAGGTGGCAATTTATGGCCTTAGGAACACGAATGTGAGTTTTTGTTTAAACCTGACACTGCAAAAAAAATAACAATGCATTCAAATCAATGTTGCTGCCAATCATTGACCAATCTAGGGACCTAATAATAACAATAATCAAATATTCCTTGAAATGTATTTTTTGAAAATTATTCTAGTTTTTTGTTTTTTTTCAATAAAAAAACTGTGGAGTTTTTTCAACAAACTGGCATTTAAAGGGTTAAAATCCCCAAAATATAATTCATATTTCATATGTGTATGTCAGGCTGGAGTAGTTCTAAAAGATGTACTCTTTTAAAGTGGGAAAAAATATGAATATATCATATTTTTATAGCAGTTTTTGTGAAGGTGGCAATTTATGGCCTTAGGAACACGAATGTGAGTTTTTGTTTAAACCTGACACTGCAAAAAAAATAACAATGCATTCAAATCAATGTTGCTGCCAATCATTGACCAATCTAGGGACCTAATAATAACAATAATCAAATATTCCTTGAAATGTACTTTTTGAAAATTATTCTAGTTTTTTGTTTTTTTCAATAAAAAAACTGTGGAGTTTTTTCAACAAACTGGCATTTAAAGGGTTAAAATCCCCAAAATATAATTCATATTTCATATGTGTATGTCAGGCTGGAGTAGTTCTAAAAGATTTACTCTTTTAAAGTGGAAATAAATATTAATATATCATAATTCTATAGCAGTTTTTGTGAAGGTGGCATTTTATGGCCTTAGGAACAAATACGTTTTTTTTTTAAAGGGACTCTTAAGGGTTAATGTTGTTGAGGCAAGTTTTCTTACCGGAAGTCATGTGACCTCTAGCCCGGATGTTTACAATGTTTGTGAGAGAGTCAAAACGGCGCGAAAATTTGTAAACGCCGGTCTAGGCGAATACGTTTTCACGCTGTTTCATAATTGTACCAAGAAGGAAATAAACCTGATTTTGAACATTAGTTCGATGCGTAACGTTCTTTCAAGACCAAGTTACAGTGTGTGTACCTTTGCGTTAGGTTGCTGGTAAGGGGGACGAGCAAGTGCTGTGATCTGGAAGGGAAAGCTCGCTTGTTTCCAATCCTGAGAGTTGTCCAGCCTCGCCTGAAACACACGATTAGTTCCATGAGTTAGTGACGCAAATTACAGAAACACTGCAGTTATTCACAAGTCAAAACGTTTTCATAGCGGCCGAGAATATCTAGCTAGCTAGATGTTATTAGCCAGCTCGGGGCAGTGTTAGCCAGTTCAGCCTAGCATGGCTAGCTCGATCTACTGAGCAAATAAAAGTACATCTGAGACCATTATTGTGCAGATTAAAACCCCAGTGCATGTAGTTGATTTTACCTTCGTCGTGGTCGTTGGCCACTGAATCCGTTTGAGCGGCCTCCCACACCATCGTGCCCGAATCGAAGGTCGATGCTGTGCCGGAGAAAAGGTCTGTGGCCTAGCAGAGCATCCAAGCGCTACCATTTACTGGTCTTCCGGTCGTTACCACTCTTGTTATAATAGTCTTTAATTTTTTTGTAGTCCTGCCTGAGTTTCTTTATTTTTAGCCGGCATGCAGTGGCGCTGTGCACGATTCCCAGGTCGAGTAACTTTTTCGAACAACGCTCGAACATTTTGGAGTTGGGTACTGCCTTCAGTAGCATTCCCTGGGTCGCGTCCTCGGCGTAGATTTCCAGAAGCGCCGAGACCTCCTCATCACTCCACCGCTCCGATGATTTATTGATGCTTGCCATAACTGCTTTCACAACAAACTACTCTCCGATGGTGCGCTGGGTTAATGTAGCGTGCAAATAAAAATGGCGGCTCTACAAAACATTTCAGAGTTTTACGGGGCGCGGTTTGCAATTCGCCCAGCCAATCAGAACTGGGGCACTTTTTTCCCCCAGGAAAGTACCATCTCTCAGCAGGCACTAAAAATGGGGGTAAAAGTTCCCGAGATTAAGTGCTCTTTTTGGTGTGAACGCGACATAAGGGGTACTAACGGAACTAAACGCGAAAAGTACGGGGAAAAGTACTCTATTAGTACGGCTATTGCTACTTAATAGATGCTTTACCCAAAGCGACTCACATACACTCAATGGGCTCAAGGGCACCTCAGCAGTGCCCAGGAGGAGAACTGGAACCTTTCCAGCTGCCAGTCCACACTCAGTATTTATTTTTAAGGTTCCTCACCCAGGTGGCTGCCTTCTCACTTTTCCATCTGAAGAAGTGCTAAAATAGTTTTTTGTTGCCGGTGTTTCTAACCTCTAATGGAAAAAGTAAAACAAATAATGTAATATTTGGTCTATTATCACAGAACATACTGATGGTTTCATAACATTTTATGACTTCTTCTCACTTCTTAGCCTGAATACGTGCTCTGATGCGGATTGTTTCCTGCAAAAATGTAAAGGATTTTGTTGCTGGTGTATCTAAGTTAAAAATGGTCTGTGCTTTAAATTATTTTTAACACATGCTGTACTATGACTTTTTATTGGTTTCTATGGCATGCTATACTATGATTTGTATAGTATTTCTATGACATTCTATGCTATTTTAAATGACATACAATATGATTTCTTAATGAATTTCATGAAATATTATAGCTGAGTTTCAAACACTCATTCTGCTTTTTAATTGTGACAATTGCTATTTATCACACTACTGTTTCGAACAATCAGATAACAGGTATGCCACACATCTCTTTTTTAGCCTCAAAATGTTAAGTTGCTGCCAGGTGTTTGAATCTTTGTCTTTTTGGTATCTTATTATTTTTTGGAGCCCACTTCATCCAACAATAAATCATTTGCATTTACAACATAATTATTCCTAGCTAACTCCAAAGTCATAGTCAAGACTACTGTGTTAGCACTTTTGCTAATATAATACACACTCTTCAGAAACATATTAAACCAAATGTGACATATACTGTATGCATACACATGTTATACATCTCACAGTCAGTAAACATTACACATTAAACAAGTGACACTCTTAAACCATTTGAACTTAACTTATGTGACCAATGAAATGTACTGTACTCACAATATGAACTGTCATTTTAAGTGATTTTAACTCTATGCTTATGTATGTCTAGTATCTACACTTTTTTAACCCTTTACAGAGGCAGACTGTTTTTCAATGGAGCTTGCTGCTGAAATGTCCAAATTAACTAAAATGTTTCCTTGATGTTACATTTCTATTGTTAAGATGTTCGATGTATTATCTGTACAAATGAGTGTAATCATGAGGCATTATAAATACACTTTAGTTCACCATGAATGCCAACATAATGCACTATTTGTCTCTTTTTGAGAAAGTGTTACCAGAACACCTTCCGCTGATTCCATAAATGAATTGAAACCATGCAAACTGTAAGCACCAAGTCATTAAAAATGCAATCTTCAGTCATGGAACTTCATCCATTGTGATTGCTGACTACGATAACTAAAACTATCATTTTCAGTTATCTGAATTAATAAATGCTTCAGGACTAGATTGTCTGACAATGGTGTACATTACGGAACAGCGGTGAACAAAATGAATCCCAATTAATATGTTGTGTGTTGTAACAGCATGCTGGGGAAAACAATGAAGAAGAAGAAGAAGAAGAAGAAGAAGAAGAGTTGTGATCCTGTAGAGGGCGCTACATGTCCAGCTGACAGTCTCCTGTGCTCTACAGTAACACTCTGTACAATGCCATTCATTTATCAGTTTAGAAAATAACAAAAGCTGTCTTGCTCATTGATCCCCGACCATCTGAGGGGGGTGTCTCTCTGGTGCAGCTAACATCCCATAAACTACTCAACGTGTCACAGGGCCCAATGTACATTTCTGTTAGGGGTCACAAACCAAACAGGTCTTAAACCCACTGGTTTACTCTTCTCTCATATCAATTCATAATGTTGTTTAATATGAAAAGTAACTATTATTATAACTGATGAATCAATCGATCAGTCAATCAAAATGAAATCACAATCAAATGTTGAGAAAAAACTAGCAGTGCTATTTTGTTTTTTATATCAGACATTCATTGCACACATGACATGAAAACTGATATCATACAGTCTGACACACACATTCACCACGGAGTGATTAGACCATCCATCTGAACTGTCCTTCTCTCTGGATGACCAGCGGGGGGGGAATGGTAACGCCTGACGGACTAGTGCCAGTAAAGGCCCAGACACACCAGGCCGTCACCAGAGAACTCGCCGACACCGACATCGACTGTTCCATCGGCGAGTTCTCCTGCGTCTTGGCCATGTGTCGCACTGGAACACACCGCAAAGACTTCAGCCGAGCACGTACGAACTGCGCATGCGTGAGTGGCAATAACTCTCCTTACCAGCAGGCGGCGGTAGTGTGTATTCGTCATTCAAAATAGGCAACAACCGGAAGACAGAGAAGAAGAACAGACTGATATAAACAAACAACAAATAGCGTGTGCGTTCCATTTTCACTCTCGTCCATCGAAAACATGTTTTAGAATATAAAAATACATGAATGATGAAATGAGCACATAAAGTGCAGACATACTATCAAATCACAGTTAATAGACCTGCATCTGATGATCGCAGTGTTCTGGCGGGTGTGTAGTTTATTGAGTCAGCAATGTAGTAATGTATGTAATGTAATAATGGCCACTTCTTGCTAAATGTACATTTCCATGTGATGCTTTTATCCGAGGCGACTCACAATAGGTAAATGAACAGCAGTAGACAGTATCTCATTTACTTAGACACTGTACTTAAGGACAATGTTGAGGTACTTGAGACTAATCCTGCAACTTTATACTGACAAATAAACCCATGAGATGAAAAACCGGACTTGACCAAACAAATCACGGAGCTCTCAGCAGAGGACAGCCGGGGACGCTCCCGCCGATATCAGAGATGTCCCTGCTATGTGTGGGAGGTAAGAGAGGACATTTAAGGGCTATGTTTGATGTCTTTAAGTATCACCTGCTGGGGTTTAGCTGCTGTCCTGTGCCTTCTTAAATCGTTTGTTTACGTCCCTCACTTCCGTTTCGCTTCTCATTTGCTAGCTGAACAGCTGATCAGAGTGGTTTCTTGGCCCGATAGCTTGTGTCCGACACACGGCCGATTCAACATGTTGAATCGGCCGTGTGTCGACCGTGAAAGGCCAAATAAGGCGTGTCACGGCCGAGGGTTCGGGACACACCAAATTGACTTTGGGCGACAGGGCACGCTTGTTTGTTTGTAGCCTTTATTTAACCAGGTTAAAAAATCCCATTGAGATCAACGATCTCTATTTCAAGGGAGACCTGCGGTACATTAGTTACACATAAAAACAACAGAAAACAAAAAGGACATCACAACATAATTACAGGGGTATAAATTAGCAACCTATTCACAGTGACAGGTATCCAATAACATTTCATCCAGCCGTGCAACCGAAGACGGCCGATATCGGCCTGGTGTGTCTGGGCCTTTAGACTGAACTCAAGCTAAACTCAGATTTAATTTGAGGTGCTAGTCAGTTTCAGCTGCATGGATTTGTGAGTATTTTTTTAAATCTAGGAATATAGACAGTTGTGTTATTGTAATGAACAGGCTTCTTTGTTGCTTTAATAAATCAGATCTTACCCCCTTCTTGCTCGAGCTGATCATACCGTACGTAATGCTGCTGAATATTCATAAGCTTTGGGTTAGCCTGGTGTCTGCGCTACATGATACTCAGAACAGTTTTATATACAGCTGCTGTCCCAGTCTGTGAGCATGCTTCCATAAGTTAACTTATTGATACAGAATGAAATAATGCAATCAGAACCACAGATAAATAAAGCCTGTGGAAGCTCAGTGTTCTGATCAGTGACAGTGATACGAATACACACATTTTGCACGCAATTGACTGTGGTAATGTGAATAGGTTTGTTTGAAATGGCGAACCCACAATAAATAATCACCCGAAGTTTGAAATGAAAACTTTGACAGTGCTATGATATGTCGGTGCACTTTTGCTCCAGCAAAAAAGCTTTAAATTCCATTCAATAAAAATAATGTTTCTAAACTATATGATATGTAAGCACATTACAAATGCTCATGGCAGAGGCTCTTAACGTAAAAACTAAAAACATGACTAAGGATTCAGTATCAGATCAGTTTATAATCTGTTTTATTATTACATTCGTTACAGCATTTTATATCTCTAAATTAGTTTCCTTAAAGATAAGGTACAAGTGTACCTAATGTTTTCAGAAGAATAATGTGTGGCTTTCTAAATGGAAGAAACACAAATTGAGCATCAGTCGCCCTCGGTCTGGGACTCCACACAAGATCTCGCCTTGTGGGGTATTGATGATCATGAGAAAGGTGAGGGATCAGCCAAGAACTACTTGTTAATGATCTCAAGGCAGCTGGGACCACAGTCACCAAGAAAACTATTGGTAACACACTACACCCAGGGCCGCCTTAACCTGCCATCAGGCCCTGAGGCCCCCTATTTAAAGGGGACCTATCATGCAAAATGCACTTTTGTACGTCTTTTATACATGAATATGTGTCCCCGGTGTTCCAGGGAACTCACCAAGTGTCAGAAAACACAACCCTCTCTATTTTCCTCCATACCCAAATCTCTAAAAAAGGGGCTGCAACGGATCTGATAAAAACTGATCCAGATTTGAACACTTTACTGACGTCAGGAAAGTGGCGCTACGGCTATTGGGCCAACTCTCCACCTATCAGGGGAATGTGGGGTTGGGCCACGGCCGGCCATTGCCGCTCGAAAGCGCTGGAGACGCTGTAGTACATATGCCAGGCCTGTAAGTGGCGCTGTAGTCTGCCACAAAAGCAGCAAAGAAGACTTCCCGCGCATGGTTACCATGGTTACCCTTCTGTTTATTCTCCGCTGTGGCTTTTTTTCTCCCTCCCCGAGGCAAGCGTTTGCTCCCGCTGCTTTAATTCAATGCAATCCCTCCCCGTCGAGGCAAGCACTGTAATTCTCTCCGGTTAGTCCACCAGCAGATGACAAACACCCACCTCTCCGCCTCTTCCAAGGAACGAGGGGACCGCGCGGCAGAGTTTCAGTTAGGTTTTCTTTCGCCGGTCAAGATGTCCGTTAAAGTTTAAATTTTCCGGACAAAATTAGAAAAGTGCCGGTCAAAGGTCTTCTTTGTTATTTCACTAGCAAGAACCACGCCACAACAGTGTGATGTTTGTACGTTTATTGAAGTAACATGTGAAGGATATGAGGGGGGTGAAGAGGTGATCTGGGAGGACGAGCTATGGTCCGTGCAGTGGGAGACTCAGAGTGGGGGTTCCGTTTCCGGCATGAACTGCGTGGGCTGATTACGGTCCCCCAGACGATACCTGGAGTTTAATGTTAGTATACGCAGTATATAGATATGCACCGTTTAGATATAAATGGTGATGGGCAGAGGATGTTTATGGGTAGAAGGGTGAGGGAGGGTGGGTTGAAAGATGAGACAAGCGGTTGCCGGAAGCTTTTGCCGGATATAAATAGGGGTGGCCGTGGTTTGAGGCGGAGTTTTAGGCGTGGCCATGCTCCTGAACCTATGTTAACATTTTAACCTCATTTCACTAGCAAGAACCACGCCACAACAGTGTGATGTTTGTACGTTTATTGAAGTAACATGTGAAGGATATGAGGGGGGTGAAGAGGTGATCTGGGAGGACGAGCTATGGTCCGTGCAGTGGGAGACTCAGAGTGGGGGTTCCGTCTCCGGCATGAACTGCGTGGGCTGATTACGGTCCCCCAAAAGAGTCGGATTAAAAGCAGCTGACTTAAGCGTGTGCATGTCAGACGTCGTTTAGGTTGTTGCGGATGTAAGCGTGGTACGCTTGGGATGACGAGCGGCCGAGGGCCTAGGTGGTTGGATAAGAGATGCCTGGTCTAGCTGCTGTGGACGCTGCGCCGATGCGGGAGAAATGGCTCTAATTCTGAGAGTGCCCCCCAAAATGTGCGGGATGTTCTGAAAGTGTTTCTGGACCAGAAACATGTGGCTTGAAGATAACGTGTCTGGAACGAGTGACTACATCTTCACTTCTAAATCTGGCTAAACATTTGAGAGAGAGAGACCGGAGCGTCTGCTCGCTGCGAGGGTCGGAGAGAGAGAGACCGGAGCGTCTGCTCGCTGCGAGGGTCAGAGGGCTTGCTGTGCCTGTTAACTGTTCTGGACTATGAGGAGATCTCTAGTCATCCTGAGAAGTCTACTGGATTCAGGTCTGTTCTGGACTATGTGGAGATCTCTAGTCATCCTGAGAAGTCTACTGGATTCAGGTCTGTTCTGGACTATGTGGAGATCTCTAGTCATCCTGAGAAGTCTACTGGATTCAGGTCTGTTCTGGACTATGTGGAGATCTCTAGTCTGTTCTGGACTATGTGGAGATCTCTAGTCATCCTGAGAAGTCTACTGGATTCAGGTCTGTTCTGGACTATGTGGAGATCTCTAGTCTGTTCTGGACTATGTGGAGATCTCTAGTCATCCTGAGAAGTCTACTGGATTCAGGTCTGTTCTGGACTATGTGGAGATCTCTAGTCTGTTCTGGACTATGTGGAGATCTCTAGTCATCCTGAGAAGACTACTGGATTCAGGTCTGTTCTGGACTATGTGGAGATCTCTAGTCTGTTCTGGACTATGTGGAGATCTCTAGTCATCCTGAGAAGTCTACTGGATTCAGGTCTGTTCTGGACTATGTGGAGATCTCTAGTCTGTTCTGGACTATGTGGAGATCTCTAGTCATCCTGAGAAGTCTACTGGATTCAGGTCTGTTCTGGACTATGTGGAGATCTCTAGTCTGTTCTGGACTATGTGGAGATCTCTAGTCATCCTGAGAAGTCTACTGGATTCAGGTCTGTTCTGGACTATGTGGAGATCTCTAGTCTGTTCTGGACTATGTGGAGATCTCTAGTCATCCTGAGAAGTCTACTGGATTCAGGTCTGTTCTGGACTATGAGGAGATCTCTAGTCATCCTGAGAAGTCTACTGGATTCAGGTCTGTTCTGGACTATGTGGAGATCTCTAGTCATCCTGAGAAGAGATAGAGATAGAGACTGGAGCGTCTGCTCACTGCCGCTGTTGCAGCTGTTGCGGCTGTTGCCGCTGTTGCCGCTGTTGCAGCTGTTGCAGGTGTTGCAGCTGTGGCAGCAAAAATCAATGCAGGTGTTGCCGCTGTTGCCGCTGTTGCTGCTGTTGCTGCTGTTGCCGCTGTTGCAGGTGTTGCAGCAAAACACAATGCAGGTGTTGGGGAAGGGATGGGGAAGGGATGGGGAAGGGATGGGGAAGGGATGGGGAAGGGATGGGGGGAGGGGGGAGGGGGGAGGGGGAAAGATAGACCGGTTGGAAAGGGAGGTACTGGGTAAGAGTCGGCTGATAGGTTAGCGTGTGGCATGGCCCCTGCCTCTTGGTTTACTGGGTGGGACGCTGTTGCTGCGGGGTTAGCTGCTAACCTTGTTTGAACCGTGACGACGCGCAGCGTCTTTCTTTATCTTAACTGAGCATGCTAACGTCCGTGTACCTGGTTGCTACCAGGAGACACGTTTAACTGAACATGCTAACGTCCGTGTACCTGGTTGTTACCTGGAGACACGTTTAACTGAACATGCTAATGTCCGTGTACCTGGTTGTTACCTGGAGACACGTTTAACTGAACATGCTAACATCTGTGTACCTGGTTGTTACCAGGAGACACGTTTAACTGAACATGCTAATGTCCGTGTACCTGGTTGTTACCTGGAGACACGTTTAACTGAACATGCTAACGTCCGTGTACCTGGTTGTTACCTGGAGACACGTTTAACTGAACATGCTAACGTCCGTGTACCTGGTTGTTACCTGGAGACACGTTTAACTGAACATGCTAACGTCTGTGTACCTGGTTGTTACCAGGAGACACGTTTTACTGAACATGCTAATGTCCGTGTACCTGGTTGTTACCTGGAGACACGTTTAACTGAACATGCTAACGTCCGTGTACCTGGTTGTTACCTGGAGACACGTTTAACTGAACATGCTAACGTCCGTGTACCTGGTTGTTACCTGGAGACACGTTGAACTGAACATGCTAACATCCGTGTACCTGGTTGCTACCAGGAGACACGTTTAACTGAACATGCTAACGTCCGTGTACCTGGTTGTTACCAGGAGACACGTTTAACTGAACATGCTAACGTCCGTGTACCTGGTTGTTACCAGGAGACACGTTTAACTGAACATGCTAACGTCCGTGTACCTGGTTGTTACCTGGAGACACGTTTAACTGAACATGCTAACGTCCGTGTACCTGGTTGTTACCTGGAGACACGTTGAACTGAACATGCTAACATCCGTGTACCTGGTTGCTACCAGGAGACACGTTTAACTGAACATGCTAATGTCCGTGTACCTGGTTGTTACCAGGAGACACGTTTAACTGAACATGCTAATGTCCGTGTACCTGGTTGTTACCAGGAGACACGTTTTACTGAACATGCTAATGTCCGTGTACCTGGTTGTTACCTGGAGACACGTTTAACTGAACATGCTAACGTCCGTGTACCTGGTTGTTACCTGGAGACACGTTTAACTGAACATGCTAACGTCCGTGTACCTGGTTGTTACCTGGAGACACGTTGAACTGAACATGCTAACGCCCGTGTACCTGGTTGCTACCAGGAGACACGTTTAACTGAACATGCTAATGTCCGTGTACCTGGTTGTTACCAGGAGACATGTTTAACTGAACATGCTAATGTCCGTGTACCTGGTTGTTACCTGGAGACACGTTTAACTGAACATGCTAACGTCCGTGTACCTGGTTGTTACCTGGAGACACGTTTAACTCATAGACTGTATATATAAATGGACGTAGGGTCCGTGACGTCACCCATAGGATTCTGCAGAGTTGCCGAGAAGCCCTTAGTAGGCGGAGTCGGCCACTAACGGCTCGACAGTGACGTCTGAGTCTAACTCCCGCCTGCTCCAGCCTGCTCCAAATAAGGGCAAAGAGGCGGAGCCGAGGCGGGACCTTCTGCCTCCAGCTGGGAAGTAACAGAGCTAGCTCAAGCTAAGAAGCTAAGCTAACATGCTTCCCCATCAGCACACTGCCGTCACATTTTACGTTTCTAAGGTAAGCGGACATGAAACTATTCAGCAAAACTATAAATAATAATCTAAGTTATTGAGTTTTAGCATAATACTTCAGAATCTTAAAATCCCTTAACGTTTGTATGCAATGTGCTAAATGCAACACTGGAATCAAGCAAATATTAATATGTTTGCATGACATTAGTTATTTATATTTTGCTATCACTTAATTATACGTTTAATACATTTAAGTTAAGCTAAGGTGCATGTGATGGTAGCTAGTTAGTGCTCTTACCTGTGAGGCCTCCTCCAAACAGCATTATAACCAGACTGTATCATTAAAACTATAAGTACCAGTTCTAGATCCTTGACTTTAGACAAACAATTCAAAAGACAAAATGTATTTAAAGACCAATCTTTATTTGAAGGTGCCTCTTAACCTGGGATATTAGTTATACAGTAATAGTATTGACAATCTAAAAAAACTGAGCAACTCAACAGTCAACTTTATATTTCTTATTGTCTAAAGCATTTATTATTTTCATTTTCCCCTCTCATATTCAGTGTGGACGGATTGAGACAGCGTGGTGTCCAGAGAGCTGCAGAGACTTCAGGGAGAAACCTCCGTGTGATGGACGTCCAGTCTGTTGGTTTGGAGAGGACTGAGGGTCGTTCCTCTGCGAGAAGGACCAGGCCTGATGGAGGAGCCCATGCTGGGCATAGCTGATACCAACTGCACAGGCCTTGTCTGTCACTTTATTTGACTAAATGTGTTTACTTATACATTTAATAGGTTTACACCTTCTGTCCATATGTGCTTTTTTATTTAAAACATGTTTGATTAACTTTTGGTTCAGATTTCAATAAATTGAATTTGTATTTGCACTCCTTTTGTCCATTATTCTTACTGAAAATGTTAGATTACACATTCACATCCGACTGAAGATTGGCCCCATTTATTTGCGTTGCAAACTCTGCGGTACAAGGTACATGTTGTGAAGCTCATAAAGTGAGGCAAATAGAATTAATCAGCTGATGGAGTGTAGATGTGGAAATAGGTGCATTCGATCAGCTGACTTCATAATAAAAGTAGTTTCTTAGTGAATGTCCTGTACTGGTCTTAAAATCTCATAACATCAGCTTTTAATTTTCCTCTTGGATGTTCTTCTTGACCCTCAGAGAAGGAGAAAATGTTGAGTCGTGTCTTTCAGGCATGTCCTTTCCTAACAAAAATTACAGGAAACATAAAACATATTATTGCAGAACAAGTGTGTTATTTATGAAAGAGGTGTGCTTGTGTTTAGGGGCTGTAGATATAATTATTTTGTAATTGTAATGTTTTATTTTATTTCAACAGTGAGCTACAAAGACAATCAGATTATGAATGAACAGTATGACATTCATCAACATTGAAATATATTTTATTATCAAAATAATATTTAACTGTTATCAAAACTTAGTGCAACTGTAGAAGCTTGCTCTGTTCTCTCACTGAAATCATAACTTTTACCACGTTTTTTACAGACAATATTGAGAGATAAATAGCAGTTGTTAACATTCATTACGTAGCTGATTAAAATCATAAACACATAAATAAAGTACTCGAATTTCACTTACCGCAAAACGGCATTCATGCACCGTCTGTTTTAACCGCAGAGCGAGTCACAATAGTCCGATATATAAGCATGAAGAACAAACAAACACGGCCGGGATCAAGTTGTGTTCCCTGGATGAACTGACCAGGCAGAGTCCCTGTAGCTTCACGGACGGAGCAGCTAGCAGAGAGACAAAAAGCTAACAGCAGCAGTCACCTGACAGAGCTGTCACTCAATGTGACCACGCCCTAATTTATGCAAAAACTTTAAGACCTAATATAAATAAAAGGGTCATGTTAGAAAACAATTCACTCACAGATCCATAATCATGAAGGTGGAATCTAACTATATTCATAATAATATTTATTGGATCCATAGGTAGAAACATGTTTTTTTAGGCTGTGAAATTGGGCATTTTAACATGGGGCTCTATGGAAATTGCTCCTTTCTGCAGTCAGCGCCTATCGGCCAATATATGAACTGCAGTTTGTGGCACTTCCGTATTGGCGTCCCGGCTCTTCCCCTGAGTTTGCCGCTTGGTTTAACTGAACATGCTAACGTCCGTGTACCTGGTTGTTACCTGGAGACACGTTTAACTGAACATGCTAACGTCCGTGTACCTGGTTGTTACCTGGAGACACGTTGAACTGAACATGCTAACATCCGTGTACCTGGTTGCTACCAGGAGACACGTTTAACTGAACATGCTAACGTCCGTGTACCTGGTTGTTACCAGGAGACACGTTTAACTGAACATGCTAACGTCCGTGTACCTGGTTGTTACCTGGAGACACGTTTAACTGAACATGCTAACGTCCGTGTACCTGGTTGTTACCTGGAGACACGTTGAACTGAACATGCTAATGTCCGTGTACCTGGTTGCTACCAGGAGACACGTTTAACTGAACATGCTAATGTCCGTGTACCTGGTTGTTACCAGGAGACACGTTTAACTGAACATGCTAATGTCCGTGTACCTGGTTGTTACCTGGAGACACGTTTAACTGAACATGCTAACGTCCGTGTACCTGGTTGTTACCTGGAGACACGTTTAACTGAACATGCTAACGTCCGTGTACCTGGTTGTTACCTGGAGACACGTTTAACTGAACATGCTAACGTCCGTGTACCTGGTTGCTACCAGGAGATACGTTTAACTGAACATGCTAATGTCCGTGTACCTGGTTGTTACCAGGAGACACGTTTAACTGAACATGCTAACGTCCGTGTACCTGGTTGTTACCTGGAGACACGTTGAACTGAACATGCTAACGTCCGTGTACCTGGTTGTTACCTGGAGACACGTTTAACTGAGCATGCTAACGTCCGTGTACCTGGTTGTTACCTGGAGACACGTTGCTAAAGGAGGAAGGTAAGCAGAAGCTGGGTAGCTGTGGACTGCTGAAGGTAGAGAAGAAGAAGGGATGGAGGGATGAAGGGATGTATGTGCAGGGGGATTTTTGTGAAGCCTGTGAGCAGGCACAGAGGGCAATACAACCTGGCCCCCACCAGGGGGTGCTGGTGAGTCGGGCTGTGTCCGTGGAGGAGGACGGAGCCCTGTGACGTCACGACCCGTGGTGCGCGCGCGCGCGGTGGTTGACTCTGGAGCGGGAAGAGCTGTGTGTGTTGTTGTTCTTGCCGTTGTGCTGCTGTAGGCTTTGTAGAGGTTGAACAGTCTAGCCTTGTTGTCGTTTCGGTGAAAGTGGATGCCGTTTTCCTTCAGGAAACGTTGAAGTTGAATGACTGTCCACCTCCGTAGTTCGGGCTCCGTTTCGGAGCGGGGCTCCGTCCGAGAGGCGTGTCGAGTGCGCCGCTGCAAGTGGCCGGGAGCTGCGAGTGAGGCAGGCTGCCGGTGGTGGGGAGATTGGAGCTGGCTGTACCTGTTGCGGCCTCGGCTGTTTGCCCTCGCTGGCGGAGTAGACGAAGCCTGGGACCTGTCTGGAGTTGGAGGTATCTCGTTGGGGGAGCTTGAGTGGGAGCGGTAGCGGCTGGTGTGTGGGACACTGATTGCCGAGCACACGCGGCTCCGTTCGGATGCTTGGCTTGGATCCGTCTGCTGACCCGAGGATGGCGGGTAGCCGATGTCGAAGAGATCTTCATCTGACTCCGGCGAGTTGATCAGGATTTCGGGATCCATGGTGAATAGCAATGTTCTAGTGGTAGCGTTTTAGCTTGTATTGAACTGTGACGACGCGCAGCGTGAATCACAGTCTGCCTGTCGATCTTTGAAAGATGAGACAAGCGGTTGCCGGAAGCTTTTGCCGGATATAAATAGGGGTGGCCGTGGTTTGAGGCGGAGTTTTAGGCGTGGCCATGCTCCTGAACCTATGTTAACATTTTAACCTCATTTATTGAGCTTTAAAACAAATGAATAACGACTCTATATAATAATAGGCTATAATAAAACACGGAGGACGGAGATCTATTTTTCTCCCCCTCTTCTGACTTCATCAGAGCGGCTCCCCTCTCCTGCAGGGGGGCGTGGTCAGCTGCAGCTCACAGAATCAGCCCCCTGCAAAAACAGGGCTGGAGAACAGCAAATAGAGCGAAATGAGGCATGGCTAAAATGCATGATCTGTTTGGTATTTTGAAAACAGAAACGTATACATATACCTTATATAGGTATGGCCCTACAATATATCATTTAAATATAGCATGATTGGTCCACTTTAAACAACAAATCAAAGTAATCTATAGCCTCGGCTCACCACCCCTGTCACGATCTGTCTGTGTTGTGTTTTGTCTTGTCTTTTTCTGGTTTCCTGTTTTGTTTTGAAATGTTTTCCTGTCTTAGTTTCCCTGGTGTGTCTGATTGTTTGATTGTGTTCACCTGTTGCCCTTGTGTTTCTGCCTCCCTTACCCCAGCTGTGTCTCGTCTTGTGATTACCCCTCTCTGTATTTAGTCTTGTCTCTTCCTGTGTTCCCCTGTCGGTTCATTGTTTGTTTCTCCTGTCTCCCACCATGTTGGTCACGGTCAGTTTTCTATAGAACCTATGTGTTTCATGCCATGCTATTGTTAAGCTTTAAGAATAAAGCTCGTTTTTGTTTCAAGACCGTTTACCTTTTCTGATAGTCTGCATTTGGGTCCTACCCTTCCACGCATTCCTTACAGAATGAACCGACCAAATATGGACCCAGCGGATTTTGAAGATTTTAAGGTAGATCTGTTCGATCTAGACTTTACCCTTCAATGTTACTATGTCGAGTGGAGTGGAACCTCGTCAAGAAAGGACAAAGAGGCTATCCTCAAGAAGGCACAGATGGCGGTGTCTAACATGCCATGGCTGAGGAGCTCGTTGCCTGAATGGCTCAGAGTTTTTGCACGTAGCCCCGAGTGCCAGTCTCCATTCTCTGACCCTTTTTTGGGATCCCGTCTGGCGTTTGGAGGTCCACGGAGCCTCCAAAAGACCTCAAAGAAACGCAAGGTCAGGAAGCCAGCTCATAATCCAGTACCGGTCCACACAGCCATGGATCCGTGCACCAGTACTCGCCCACACAGCCATGCTTCCGTGTTCGATTACCTGGCTCACACAGTCAGGTTCCAGGCTTCTGTTCCATGCCCAGCAGCCAGGGTGCCTGCTCCAGTACCGGCCCACACAGTCATGGTTCCGTGCACCAGTACAGCCCCACACAGTCATGGTACCGTGCTCCAGTACCATCCCACACAGCCATGGTTCCGTGTTCCGGTTCCGTGCCCAGCAGCCAGGGTGCCTGCTCCAGTACCGGCCCACACAGCCATGGTTCCGGCCCCAGTTCTGGCCCCAGCAGCCATGGTTCCGGCCCCAGTTCCGGCCCCAGCAGCCATGGTTCCGGCCCCAGTTCCGGCCCCAGCAGCCATGGTTCCGGCCCCAGTTCCGGCCCCAGCAGCCATGGTTCCGGCCCCAGTTCCGGCCCCAGGCAGCCATGTTCCGGCCCCAGTTCCGGCCCCAGCAGCATGGTTCCGGCCCCAGTTCCGGCCCCAGCAAGCCATGGGTTCCGGCTTCAGTTTCGGCTCCAGTACTGGCTCCCCGGCCGACGCCAGCCCCCCGTGTCCTGTCGGTGGTCCGGCCGACTCCAGCACCTCGTGTCCTGTCGGTGGTCCGGCCGACTCCAGCACCTCGTGTCCTGTCGGTGGTCCGGCCGACTCCAGCACCTCGTGTCCTGTCGGTGGTCCGGCCGACTCCAGCACCTCGTGTCCTGTCGGTGGTCCGGCCGACTCCAGCACCTCGTGTCCTGTCGGTGGTTCCGGCCGACTCCAGCACCTCGTGTCCTTGTCGGTGGTCCGGCCGACTCCAGCACCTCGTGTCCTGTCGGTGGTCCGGCCGACTCCAGCACCTCGTGTCCTGTCGGTGGTCCGGCCGACTCCAGCACCCCGTGTCCTGTCGGTGGTCCGGCCAACTCCAGCACCTCGTGTCCTGTCGGTGGTCCGGCCGACTCCAGCACCTCGTGTCCTGTCGGTGGTCCGGCCGACTCCAGCACCTCGTGTCCTGTCGGTGGTCCGGCCGACTCCGGCCCCCCGTGTTTTGTCGGTGGTTCGGCCCACTCCGGCCCCCCGTGTTTTGTCAGTGGTTCGGCCCACTCCAGCCCCTCGTGTTCTGTCGGTGGTCCGGCCGACTCCAGCACCCCATGTCCTGTTGGCTCTATGGCCGACGCCTACCCCATGTCCTGTGATGTTGGAGGTCCCGCCGACTACTCTTCTGCCGGGGGGTCCTGCCAACCCTATGTCCTGTGATGTTGGAGGTCCCGCCGACTACTCTCCTGCCGGGGGTCCTGCCAACCCTATGTCCTGTGATGTTGGAGGTCCCGCCGACTACTCTCCTGCCGGGGGTCCTGCCAACCCTATGTCCTGTGATGTTGGAGGTCCCGCCGACTACTCTCCTGCCGGGGGTCCTGCCAACCCTATGTCCTGTGATGTTGGAGGTCCCGCCGACTACTCTCCTGCCGGGGGTCCTGCCAACCCTATGTCCTGTGATGTTGGAGGTCCCGCCGACTACTCTCCTGCCGGGGGTCCTGCCAACCCTATGTCCTGTGATGTTGGAGGTCCCGCCGACTACTCTCCTGCCGGGGGGTCCTGCCAACCCTATGTCCTGTGATGTTGGAGGTCCCGCCGACTACTCTCCTGCCGGGGGTCTTGCCAACTCCATGTCCTGTCCTGTTGGGGGTCCCGCCGACACCTGTCCTGCCAGGGGTCCTGCCAACCCTATGTCCTGTGATGTTGGAGGTCCCGCCGACTACTCTCCTGCCAGGGGTCCTGCCAAATCCATGTCCTGTCCTGTTGGGGGTCCCGCCGACACCTGTCCTGCCAGGGGTCCTGCCAACTCTGTGTCCTGTCCTGTTGGAGGTCCCGCCGACACCTGTTCCACCGGGGGTCCTGCCAACTCTGTGTCCTGTTCCGTTGGGGGTCCAGTCGACACCAGCCCATGTCATGTTCAGGACCCCGTCTACGCCTGTCCCGTCGGCTCCGGTTCCTGTCCGGCCGATACTGGTTCCTGCCCGGCCTCCGGAGCTGTCCCGTCGGCGCCTTCCTGCCCGGCCTCCGGAGCTGTCCCGTCGGCGCCTTCCTGCCCGGCCTCCGGAGCTGTCCCGTCGGCGCCTTCCTGCCCGGCCTCCGGAGCTGTCCCGTCGGCGCCTTCCTGCCCATCCTCCGGAGTGGTCCCGTCGGCGCCTTCCTGCCCGTCCTCCGGAGCTGTCTCGTCGCCGCCTTCTTGTTCGCCCTCGAGCCCGGCCTCCTGAGTTCTCCAGCCGCGGTCTTCGCCCTCGGGCTCGGCCTCCTGATTCTTCCAGCCGCTGCCTTCGCCCTCGAGCCCGGTCCCCTGAGAGCCGCTGCCTTTGCTCTCATGCCCGGCCCCCTGAGTTCGCCCGCTGTGGCCGTCGCCCCTTTTTGGACTCTGCCTTGCCCCCGGGCCGTCCGCCCGGGACCCCTTTTGGGCCCGTCCTCCGGACCCCCTCCACCCACCCTTTTTGAAGTGTTAGACTATGTTTTTTGGGACGTCTGGGATCCGTCCCTTGAGGAGGGGGTTATGTCACGATCTGTCTGTGTTGTGTTTTGTCTTGTCTTTTTCTGGTTTCCTGTTTTGTTTTGAAATGTTTTCCTCGTGTCTTCTCTGTTCCTTCTTCCTGTGTTTGCCTTCCTGTCTTAGTTTCCCTGGTGTGTCTGATTGTTTGATTGTGTTCACCTGTTGCCCTTGTGTTTCTGCCTCCCTTACCCCAGCTGTGTCTCGTCTTGTGATTACCCCTCTCTGTATTTAGTCTTGTCTCTTCCTGTGTTCCCCTGTCGGTTCATTGTTTGTTTCTCCTGTCTCCCACCATGTTGGTCACGGTCAGTTTTCTATAGAACCTATGTGTTTCATGCCATGCTATTGTTAAGCTTTAAGAATAAAGCTCGTTTTTGTTTCAAGACCGTTTACCTTTTCTGATAGTCTGCATTTGGGTCCTACCCTTCCACGCATTCCTTACAACCCCACCGCTCCAAGCACCACGGCAGGCCGCAAGCCGGTTGCTGTAACGGACAAAGACAAATATCTGCAAGCTGACGACATTATGCATTTAAGCAACAAAAATGGACTACATATTTTTCATCTGAACACTAACAGCCTGAGACACAAACTGGCTGAACTCAGGCAACAATTCATGAACGGTAAGGCAAGCATATTATGCTTTTCTGAGACCAAATTGGACAATTCCATTACAGATTCAGAGATTGAAATTGAAGATTATCTTGTAGTGAGAAGGGACAGGAACGTGAATGGAGGTGGTGTCTGCATGTACATACATAAAGACACCAATTTCAAAAACCGTACTGACCTGCATCATGAAAATATTGAATCTGTGTGGGTTGAAATTCTTTTTGACAATGCTAAATCTGTAATAGTCGGGACAATCTACAGACCACCGGAACAGGGTGACTTTTATGATACATTAGATGGGTGTTTGGCTGATGTGGGGGATGTAGAGACAATTATTATTGGAGACTGGAACACGGATATGCAACGTAAAGACACGTCCGTCTTCAAGTCCTTCAGTAGGATTTGTGATCTGCAAGCTAATCACCCAACCCACCCGGGTATGTGAAACAACACAAACTACCATTGATCTCATTCTGACCTCTGACAGGTCCAGGATCTCCAGTAAAGGGGTTATAGCATGCGGTTTAAGTGATCATTATATGATATTCTGTACCCGCAAAAAGCTAAAACAAAAGGCCGGCAGTCACAAAACAGTCATATCTAGAGACCTCAAAAACGACTCTAGCGAGGCCTTTAACCTAGAACTGGAGAGCCTGGACTGGTCAGATGAGCTCAGTGGTACACAAGTTGAAGAAACATGGCTTGGTTTCAAAAACAAATTCTCTGCAATACTCAATGATTTGGCCCCCCTAAGAACAACCAGGGTAAAAAATCGCGCTGAGCCGTGGATGCACTCCGGCATACTGACCGCCATGAAAACCAGAGACAAAAAATGCTCTGAGTTTCATAAAAGTCAGTCAATGCTTTCCAAAAGCACGAGCAGTGAACTCCAGGCCCACGTGACTGAACTAAAAATTGAAAGAAACAGACTAAGAAATGACGTAAGCTCCATGATCAAAACTGCCAAAAAGAATTTCATCAATGACAAAACTGAGGAAAACAAAAATAAACCCCGGGAACTTTGGAAATTACTCAATAACCAGCTTGGCTGCAGCAAAAAACTCAAAACGAGATTTTCAAACTTAAACATAAAGACAGATAACAGGCTCATCACAGACAAACTGGATGTGGCCAAGTACTTGAACATTTTTGTCACAAACATAGCCACAACTCTTGTAAATAAATTACCCTCCCACTCAGGGCTTTTTGGAGTAGATCACATCATGACCTACTACAAAAACCTAGGGGTACGCAAAGATGATTTCAGTCTAGCAAGGGTAACAACAGCAGAGGTACTCATTAAACTGAGCGCCCTCAAACCTAACAAGGCCACTGGCCACGACAATATCCCCTCCAAATTCCTCAGAGACACAGCAACCGCCATCTCACCAGTCATAGCTCACATAATTAACCTCTCCATAAAACAGGGAAAAGTACCCAAAGACTTCAAAATTGCAAGAGTAACCCCCCTGCACAAAAAGGGCAGCAAATTGGACCCAGGCAACTACCGCCCTGTTTCTATACTTACCTCCATCTCGAAAGTCATGGAAAAAAGAGTATATGAACAGGTCGAAAAGTACCTCGCGGAAAAGAAACTAATCTATGAATTTCAATCTGGCTTTAGAACATCCCACTCCACTGACACATGCCTTCTTTATTTGAACGACCACATCAAACAAGAGGTGGACGAGGGTAAATACTGCGGCATGGTGATGCTGGACCTACAAAAGGCTTTCGACACTGTCAATAACCCCATTCTGATTGACAAGCTAAAAGCAATTGGTTTTGATAAACTATCGGTGAGCTGGATGCAATCCTACCTGGAGGGGAGAGAACAGATGGTGGAGGTAAACGGTACTCTGTCCCCCCCCTCCCAGTGAGCTGTGGTGTTCCACAAGGAAGCATATTAGGTCCGTTACTGTTCCTAATTTATGCAAATGACATGTCATCAGCATGTGACTGCAACTTGTTCCTGTTCGCGGACGACTCAGCCCTGCTGGTCTCTGACAGGAGCAGATTGCAGGTTGAAAAAACCCTCACCTCCGAGCTCGGCAGAATCTGCACCTGGCTCGCCGATAATAAATTATCATTACACCTGGGTAAAACAGAGTCCATTCTCTTCGGTTCTAAACATAATCTCAGCAAATCCGACGACTTCTCAGTTGCAGTGGGTGACATTATTGTCACAAGTAAGAAGGAAATTACATACCTAGGATCTATTCTTGAGGCAAACCTCTCCTGTGACAAAATGGCATCCAATGTAATAAAAAAAGTCAATCAAAGAACTAGATTCCTATACCGGATCTCCTCTCTGGTAAACAAAAGCACCCTGAAAACTCTGGCAGGAGCACTCATTCAAGGGTACTATGACTATGCTTGCACGTCATGGTACCATAGCACCTCCAAGGCGCTAAAAATAAAACTTCAAACATCGCAAAATAAACTGGTCAGACTACTGCTTGACCTTTCATCTAGAACCCACCTCACCTCTGCCCACTTTGACAACCTAGGATGGCTTAGAGTAGACGACAGAGTACAGCTACTTGCAATGGGCCTGGTCTACAAGATCCACTACACCTCTATGGTACCCATGTACATGTCAAATTCTTCCCAAAGGTCAAGGAATACCATGATCATAACACCAGAGGGAGCTCCACAAATCATGTAAAACCCAGATTTGGCACAAAAAAGGGGGAATACACGTTTCGCAATTATGCCACATCAAGGTGGAACGCTCTTCCCACAACTGTAAAGGAAAGTAAAACTATACTTACCTTCAAAACCTCTCTTAAAGAGCACCTTAGGGGGAGAGCATTGCAAAACTGGCCCCGGTAATGGTACAAATCTCAACCTGTCGTACAATGGACAGCTTCCCCCCCCCATCTATGTATATACTCGCATTTTAGACTCTGTTACTAACTGTATATCTGTAGACTTGGTATGTCTTAAATGTCCGGTTAGGATGTATTAGAACGAAATCTAAAATGAAAATTGTAAATAAGCCATCTGTATGTAAAAAACCACCTGTATGTAAATTGTAAATAAGTCATCTGTATGTCAAATATGTCTTATATGTCTTAAATGATATAATGAATTGGAAATGGGGGACCCTGATGTAAACAAAACGAAAGTCTTTCTCTGGTCTGCATCCCCTTAACAATTGTATGTTTTGAGCTGTACTGTACTGTACCCAATATACAAGCTGTTAATAAACTTTTCAATCAATCAATCAATCGGCAGGCTCTGTGAATAGATCACACACGCACACGCACACGCACACGCACACGCACACGCACACGCACGCACAGCACCACCACCAAAACAGAAACATCCGGACATAGGTTACTATATCAAAAGTGTGAAAATGTATTTAGTATCCTATCCATGTATGTTTTAAAGGAGAGGTGTCATGGCCATTTCCACTGATCATAATTCCATTGTTGAGGTCTACTAGAATAGATTTATATTGTGCATTTTTCCAAACTCACATTGGTTTCTCATACAGCATCTCTGTAAACTACGTGTATTCACTGAATTTCACTCTCTGCCTTTAACGGCTCGTTGTAGCTCCCAAAGCTCCAGCCCCCACCCTCCCTGTGAGCACAGTGTGCTCTGATTGGTCGGGACGTTGTGAATCGCGCTGAGCTCCGTGGAGGTGTTGTTTCCTTGTTTAGGATACATAGCGAAACACAGCCAAACTCATCCTGAGCACACACAAAGTCACAGCCGAAGTAAAAACAATAAGTGTGGCTTGATATTGAGTAAGAAAAAGGTTGATAAACGCTGTGAGAATGGGTCTGCAGAGAGAATTTCGCCGCGATCCCAACTGTCTGTTATCAGCCTGCAGCCAGGGAGGAGAAATCAGCAGAGCTGCCTGCTCCCTGCACACAGATGTGTGTGTGAGGAAGTCCGTGGATTGGTCAATTTGGACCAATCAGCGGGGGCTTAACGTAACGGCTCCGCGGACGTAACGTAACGGCTCCACGGATTGGCCCATTTCGTTCCGGGTACGGCTTGACATCATGCCGTCCCGGAAGAATCAAATGGACAATGACGTATCTCCAACGAGGCGTTTTGGGGAGGTCTTTTCTGTGTTAGAGTTTTACTCGCTACAGGGTGTACTTTGAGGGTTTTGACTCTGCACACCGTTTACGTGCATAAAAACCTTCATAACACACAAGGGGACGGGTAATAACCGGAAAAGCATGACACCTCTCCTTTAAGTTGGGGTGGACCTAACATCCTCTAGTGGGGCTTTCACACCAACGCGGTTCCAGGGCCGGTTCGGAGCTAGAGCCTGAAAAGCACTGTTTTTTCCTGTTCACACCGCAGCGGAGCCGCCTCTAAGCTCCGGAATCCGGTTCGTTTCAAGCACCAAAATGTTTTCGGTCTAGAGGCAAGAACCGCATACGTCACGCTTACGTCGGAGGGGGGCGAGATTAACCTGAGCTAACAGTTAAAGGCGAGTACGGCAAATAAAAGTTGTAACAAGTAGTAGCGCTGAGCAAAGTGACTAGAACGCAACCACACACATAAAAAAAAACACACTTTATAAAGTCAGGCAACACTAACCAGGCTTCGTGTGATTCTGTTTATTTGTACCTTACTTTGACCATCCGTTCTCTGTTATTGATCATTGTGGAGAGCAGGCAGACGTTTTGTTTTGTATTATAGCAGCTATCGGATGGAATCAATACATGGGCTGCACAGGTTGTCATGTCCGACTATCACAAGTAGAATCATAATGAAAAATACGCCGGTAAAATGTGCCTGTAGAAAACGGCTTATGCCACAATAGGATAGCAACAACAAGTAGTCAAGATAGTCAGTTCAGCTTCGGTTGCTATGCATAACTGCGGTCAACTCAGCCGTCTCTCGCGTTCGCTCTTATTATACATCCATGCGTTCGCTTGGTCAAATCAGCAGCTCTTCATTTTTGAGTGCGCGATTAATAGCGCCTTTATGGTAATCGCTGTACAAGAGTAAAATAATGCATGTTTTCTTCTGCTTTATTTGCAATACAAATCATTTGTACCATAAGTTCTTAATAAAAATGACACTGTTTGACTCAGTCCTAGTTTGACAGCTACAATAAAATGAAGTAGGCTACTTTTACTGTGTACTTTTTTGGTAATACTCTCTCAAAGTCCCCTCCTGAGAACAAAATCATGCCACTTCTGCTATATTTGATGAGAGATAAAATGATTTTTAGCCATAAGTTCTTAATAAAATTGGTACTGTTCAGAGATGGGGTCGTTACTAAAAAAAAGTAATACATTACATATTACTTTAAAAAAAAGTAATATATTACACTACTTCGTTACTCTCTACATAAAGTAACTCGTTACCTTTACTCGTTACTTTACTCGCAGGGCCGGCCCGCCCCTCCCTACAGGCAGATCACGCAGACTGCTAAAGTTTCAAATGTTCTCTTTAGTTCAGTTTCCATTGTCGCATAAGACTGATCCAGATAGCTCTGACTATGGCTGTCCTCTGTCTCCTGCTATCTGTATTTTGCGCAGTATATCTCTGAACGATGCGATGGTGATTCCACTGTGCAAATGGGCAACATTACCTCTACTATGAAGGATGCTACAAGCCTGTCCATCTCTGCTTTGGTTACCGGTCCTCCAAATTCTAATTTTTGCTGCTTCGGAGTCGGCGGCGGCGCACTCACAACATCCTCACTCTGGGTTCGGGGGTCCCTAGCTATTAGCTTCACCTTAGCATGTGTTCTTTGCAGGTGTTTGTTGAGGTTTGACGTGGTGTTTGCAGCAGTGGATAACAGCTTCTGGCCTGGACACAGTTTGCACCTCACCGTCACATTCCTGTCTATTCTTTGGACGAACTCAAAATAATGGGCATACCTCCACCCCTCGAAAGTTATCGCTGACTCAGCCATGTTTATGCAGCACTGCACGTGGAGATGTGGACGCGCAAGTCGCGCAGATTACGTACATATAAACCTGCGGCGGAAACCCCTCTTGTCTCTCAGTGTGATTATGACTGATTTTATAAAAGTAACGAAGTAACGCGTGTCGGGGCAATGTTAGTAACTGTAGTGTGATTACTGAATTATAAAAGTAACGCGTTACACTACTCCGTTACCGACAAAAGTAATATTATTACAGTAACACCCAACTCTGGTACTGTTGGACTCAGTACTTGTTAGACTACTACCACACATACAATGAAGTACTTTTACTGTGTACTTTTTGAGTAATCCTTTGTCAAACTCCCCTCCTGAGAGTACTGGAGTGTGAAACAAGAGCTATTAGGCGCGTTCACACCGGAGTACTTTTCCCTCGTACTTTTCCCTCGTACTTTTCCCTCGTACTTTTCCCGTTTAGTTCCGTTAGTACCCCTGATGTCGCGTTCACACCAAAAAGAGTACTTAGTGCCGGGAACATTTACCCCCATTTCCAGTGCCTGCTAGAGAGGTGGTACCAAAAAAGTACCAAAAAAGTACCAATTTCTATTGGCTGGGCGAATTGCAAACCACGCCCCGTAAAACTCCAAAAAGGTTTTGTGAAGCCGCCATTTTATTATCCTCGCATTAGCATTATTAGCATTAGCATTAGCCCAGCGCAGAAACGCAGAGAGACTAACTTATGGCAACACAAAAGAAAACATGGGAGCGGTGGAGATGAGGAGGTGTCGGCGTTCTGGCGATTTACTCGGAAGGCTTCAGTAGAAGCTGCTGGGACCAGTCCCCAACTCCGGGAACTTCCGGCCGGGGACTTCCGGCCTGCCAGTAAACCCAAAGCAGAAGAAGACGAAGTGACGTCAGCGGCTCATTTGCATAATCTTCCCTCAGGGAAAAGTACTCCGGTGTGAACGCGATTGGTACTAAGTGCCGGCACTAAGTACGGCAAAGTACTTGGTGTGAAAGCGGCTATTGAGTCAGTGTTATGGTGCTGTTGCTTTGGTCTGGATCTGTGAGCTAACCACGCCCCGTTCATTTGAATATAAGAAATGGAAATGTAATGTGGCATTATGAAATACAAGTCCCCTGAAATAAATAAATGTGGCATTATGAAATACAAGTCCCCTGAAATAAATAAATGTGGCATTATGAAATACAAGTCCCCTGAAATAAATAAATGTGGCATTATGAAATACAAGTCCCATGAAATAAATAAATGTGTATTTAAATGTACATTTATATATATTTATTGACTTATTTATTTATTTCAGAATGTATTTCATAACCTTATTTATTTATTTCATAGGCATATTTATATATATATGTATTTATTTAATTATTTATGTATTTCATTTTGGCTTAAACGGCATTCCATATAACACACGGTGACAGTTTGTTAAACAGAAGGATAAAGGTCGGTCAGCAGGAAAAGCTCACGTGTAGTGCCGACAGGGCAGCGTCCGGTTACCGCACGAGCTCACTGATCTGAGGAGTGCTGACACATGCACGCGCTCAGCGGAGGCACGCGGGCAGAGGGATGCGTTCCAGGGACCGGGACACTGGTTTCTCCTGTGGAAGCTGAACACCGGGACACACAGCGGGACACAACGGGACACACACCGGGACACACCTGGACACACCGGGACACACATCGGGAGGCACAGCGGGAGGCACACCGGGACACGCACCGGGACTCACACCGGGACACAACGGGACCATGTCTCTGCTGAAGCAGCGGGGGAGGGAACTTGAGCGCTTCGATGGACTGTCGCTCATTTACTGGTACGTGACAAATAGCCTAACTGAAGGTTCATCCTCTACAGGAGAAAAGCAAAACTTATTTTTCCATCCCGCATTCTTTGTGCCTTCAACAGACTCAATACTGTCCCGTGAAGGAAGCAGCCTGTTACAGCCTCTAATAGTTCTGCTTTGTATAGTATTGGTACTGGCTCACTGTTACAGCTTTACACACCTCTGCAGTGGAGTCATCACTAAGTTGATTGCAGTTTTAATTTAAGGGTTCTTTTTTTGGTTTGTCATGTGTAGATTTGTGTGCGTGTGTTTGTCTGTGTGTGCGCATGTCTTTGTGTAATTGTGTGTGTGTGTGTATTTGTAGGGATGACTGGTTATGGTTCAGTTCAGGTGATTTAGATTTTTCTCACAATACTTAGGATATGGTGTTAATTACTCTTTTTATTTTACTTTGAATGATCCTTTAATAGGAAAGGGTAATGGAAATGATACTGAATATATAACATTATGCAACAATGTAATAACTACTTACAATACATCATAAAGTATGTACAGTTTGATTGAAGTGTTTAAAGAGTGGGATGAAACCTCTTTATGCTTACTTCAAGTGACATTTTAAAATAAAATAGACAAAAAAGCAACATAATGCAAACCCAATAACTGATTTCTTAGTATTGCCATATGGCTTGAAACATTCCAATCAGGAAATACATTTAGAATCCATAAAGCAGCATACAATTAATTATATTCCAGGAAATCAGTATCAAAGTTTTCCAAATCAAAAGACAAAGATGTGATTGCCTTGGCCGTGGGTGAGTGGGGCAGTTTGGAGAGGGGTGGGGGGGTGATTTGGTCCCTGCTATGGCCCTGAGGGGAGGAGTCAGTCAGCTAAATGCAGGTGCTGAGTGGACTGTTGGGGCAGGGTTTAAAGGCCAGCTGCAGAGCGCTGGGTGACACTGTGCCTCCCCTCTCTGGATGACACTCCACTTTTGCCAGCCATCTTTCCCACACACACATCCTGCCCTGAAGCTTCCCTCATGATTCTCTCCTCCAAGAAGTTACCCGAGCTCTGGGACTACTTTCTGATTTACGTGTCCGGAGCCTTAGAGTTTAATCCGGACTGCAACGACGTCGACCTGGGAATGTTTCCCCTCAGGATGAACCCCACCATTAAGACCAGGTAGGCGTGGGTCAGGGAGACTGTGTGTGTGTGTGTGTGTGTGTGTGTGTGTGTGTGTGTGTGTGTGTGTGTGTGTGTGTGTGTGTGTGTGTGTGTGTGTGTGTGTGTGTGTGTGTGTGTGTGTGTGTGTGTGTGTGTGTGTGTGTGTGTGTGTGTGTGTGTGTGTGTGTGTGTGTGTGTGTGTGTGTGTGTGTGTGTGGTGTGTGTGTGTGTGTGTGTGTGTGTGTGTGTGTGTGTGTGTGTGTGTGTGTGTGTGTGTGTGTGTGTGTGTGTGTGTGTGTGTGTGTGTGTGTGTGTGTGTGTGTGTGTGTGACAACAAGTCATTATTGTAAATGCACAATAATGACTTGTTGACCTTTGATATTTAGGAATACCAGACACTGCTTTTTAGTTTGTACTATCACAGGTGGGAAGTAACGATAGTACATTTACTATTTAAGTACTGTACTTAAGTAACATATTGAGGTACATGTACAGTATAGGGGTGTAACGGTATCCGTATTCGTCCCGTACCGTCACGGTTCGGTACATGCAGTCACACGACGAATACGCCTTTTTTTACGAGTGGGAACAAAGTCTGTCATTCAGGGCAGTATCCACTACACTATATATAATCCAGGGGGCGGTATTGCGCCTAAAAGCTGTTTGCCAGCCGCCCTTAAACAACAAATGAAGAAGAAGAAGAAAACACAACAAAACAAACAAAATACAAGAAGAAGAGAAGTTAGTATGGCGATTTCAGATAACACACAGGAGCTAGAAGACCCACCTGCTTCTTTTAAATCAGCTGTGTGGGAACATTTCGGGTTCCCTGTGGACTACAATAACGATGGAGTGTGAGTGGTGGATCGGACGAGGACGGTGTGCCGGTGTTACCGTTTAACTGGTGGCGCGGGGAACTCGTGATATTCTATAACGGTAGGAATGTATCAGGGGCGTGGCCTTTGTCGAATAACCAGGAAATACACATTTCGATCGCTTCTTCTGTCGTTTACATTCATCTTTTGGTATATTTGGCTGGATAGGAACACTTTGATGCACATTCAGTACCAGTGTGTGAGGTTGTGGTTGCGATGCCGAAATCCGGACGCGTACAGCGAGGACTACAAAATGACAATGAGGTGACTGGGGATGTCTGTTCAAAAACATTGCAAGCTTGAATAAATCATTTAAACCAGTTATTTTTGCCAGACTTATTACTGAATATCGTTCTTAATGTGATACCAAGTCCATCTGAGACCTGTGTACACCTTCAGACAGCCTACACGTGAAGCACACGTTGTTTACTCACAGTTTGAAAGCAGCGTGGAGAAGTCTTCAGCTGTGGAGCTGTGATCCGCCCAGGGTAAACTGTGATACGACTTCTGTTCTGTGGCTATCTACCAGCGATCATGTTTAATATTAAAGACTACACAGATGTATCCCTTATCAAAACGGTATTCTGCACTTTGCAGCACTCATCCAGATAAGATGTGACTGTTTACTGTTAACTTTCGTTATGCATCGATACAGCGACACAAACCGAATGACGAGGATACTCACATACGTTGAGAACTACAAACACATATATTCATAATTTTTACTCTGCTGTGAACATGTTTTCGTTTCTATCTTAACGTTTATGCTTTTATCTTTGTGGTCTTTTGTCTTATATGTTGTATCTATTTCTGTGTAACTTGGTAATATTAATATGAATTCCTTGTTATTGTTGTGTTTCCATCTGTCGGTGATGATTATACTACATAACGAAACGCATGGCCTGATTAGCATATTTTATATTTATATTATATAACTTAATGTGTGCACTGGAATACATTTATATGTCAAATGACCACTTATCACAACATAATGTGGGCTCGCAGGCTGATCAACTAGGATATCTGATCTCGGTGGGTCTTAATGAGGCTTGATACAGACCTCAGTCAGTATACTATTTAAAAGCAAATGCCTATAATAATATGTATATTATATGGCTTCATTGATCATTGTACGCCTCCTATGTGGATGTATTATTGTTTTGTCAAGCACTTTGTGACTTTGTCTGTGAAAAGCGCTTTATAAATAAACTTTACTTACTTACTTACTTACTTAAAGTGTACATAAATTAGCTCACATTATAAATGATGGTTGGCTTGCATTTTTATGAATCTTTTAACAATGTTAATGTGTCAAAATGAGCTGTGATGATCCAAGATGTCGTGTTGATTCGTGGCTCACTCACAACGCGCAGGACTTGAGTGATTTTTGCTGTTGGGACTCGGGTTTGAGTCCAGCATGAAGTTTTTAGTTATTTTCATGTCGATGGACACTGAATTATATTTTTGAATAGAGGATTCATAATATTGTTTGCGGAGACCAAAATGAATGACCAAGCAGCATTTTAAAGTCTAAATATCCCTACACATGCAGCAATGACATTTCTGCTGCTATCTTTGCAAAACGAGTAAACAGTCACATCTTATCTGGATGAGTGCTGCAAAGTGCAGAATACCGTTTTGATAAGGGATACATGTGTGTAGTCTTTAATATTAAACATGATCGCTGGTTGATAGCCACAGAACAAAAGTCGTATCACAATTTAACCTGGGCGGATCACAGCTCCACAGCTGAAGACTTCTCCACGCTGCTTTCAAACTGTGAGTAAACAACGTGTGCTTCACTTGGAGGCTGTCTCAGATGGACTTGGTATCACATTAAGAATGATATTCAGTAATAAGTCTGGCAAAGATAAATGGTTTAAATGATTTATTCAAGCTTGCAATGTTTTGAACACACATCCCCAGTCACCTCATGTGTCTTTTTGTAGTCCTCGCTGTACGCGTCCGGATATCGGCATCACAACCACAACCTCACACACTGGTACTGAATGTGCATCAAAGTGTTCCTATCCAGCCAAATATACCAAAAGATTAATGTAAACGACAGAAGAAGCGATCGAAATGTGTATTTCCTGGTTATTCGACAATGGCTCCTCAAAGTACACGCCCCTGACACATTACTACCGTTATAGAATATCACGAGTTCCCCGCGCCACCAGTTAAACGGTAACACCGGCGTTGTTCGACAGCGGTGCGGTATGCTAATGGTAACACACGCCAAACATGCTAAATCATATCAGAAGGCATCACCCAGATTTGGCAATCACCGGAGCCCGGCAAAAGACAACAGCAGTTCAACAGCTTATCCCCGCTGTTTTTAAGAAGCCAATAGACATGAAAGCCGAGAGACCAAAATAGATAACGGAAGCTATTGGCATATATATTTCAACGGCTATGCGCCCTTGAAACACTTTCTTATTATTTATTTTGTAATATTTTCAAGACATTCTTTTTAGTTTTACAGCTTATTGAACCTTTTTGTTTGACATCAGCCATTATAGATACTATGGCCATCTGAGTGTGTGTGGTACTGTTTGTGCTTTGTTTTTAACTGTGTAATACAGTTAATTATTCAAAATGTTAGAGTTCCTTATTTTTGTACTGAAACTTGCACTACTGTTCAAAATAAATAAAAAACAAACCTGGAATTATGCATTTGGGACTTTTTTTGCTTATTCTTGTTGTACCGAGCCCGTACTGAACCGTGACCCCCAAACCGAGGTACGTGCCGAACCGTGAACTCTGTGAACCGTTACACCCCTAACATGTACTTTACTTGAGTATTTCCATTTTATGCTAGTTTACACTTCTACTCCGCTACATTTAAAAAAAGTCAAGCAGAACTTTGTTTGTCTCCAACAGTGAAATGCTACTTGATGCCACTATATTATTATATATATTATCTAGAAATTTCACATATATAAAAATAATTATATACACACATACAGTAAAGGCTATTTTTCTGCACAAAGATAACTTTTCACTTTTTGTACTTTGAGTACATTTAGCTGATAATACTTTTGTTCTTTTAGTTAAGTAAGATTTTGAATGCAGGGCTTTTACTTTTAATTTACTAATGTATTTTTTCTTTAACTCAAGTAAATCATCTGAATACATCTTCCACCACTGGACACTATATAAGTCTGGGGCTTGTATTTGATGCTGTAACAGTTCATAAAATGATTGGTAAACTCATCATAGATGGAGTACTTTGTAAAGAGTTTTCATTTGCGTGTTGCCTTAAACATAAACGTTATACAGTGTTAATAACATGACATTAATAACATGTACGTCTCTCTGCCTGGTAGAAGATGATTGACTGGGGCAAGGGAAATTATTCATGGTCGTCTGTTCTTATTTCTGAATTATATGAAGGCATTGCTTGAAAAACTCAATGTCTGCCATGCAGTTGCATAATCCGTCACTCAAACTGAAAGACATGGTATGAAAAGATGTTGTTAGTCTGTTTGGCTGCAGGTATACAGTATATGAGTAATAACGATGACTCATAACAAGATGTATGGGGAAAGCTTTGACACGTGTACTTTAGTCTATTGTTTCCCTGCAGTTCAGCCTTGTTTCTGATTCATGCTGACTTAATACAAGTAACCAGGAGGAGTGATCATGAGTCATGTTGACTGACATGACGCTGGTTTATTGAACAGTTCTGGTGATGTCATCCTGCATCATCAGCACTACATGCATCACATCCCTGGGCTGGACTGAACCTGATGTGTTTATCATATATAAATCCTGTGAAAAAAGAAGTGATTATAAGCATCATGAGTTGAGTATGGACCTGACAAAGATATTCAGGTGGAAAAATGTATAGTGTTATTGACCAGTGAGTATAGTGAGTGTATTTTTGCTATATTTAACTTATTCACTTCTTTAATTGTAAGTGTAAAAGCACACTGGGAAACTTTATGATTCTAGGATGAACTCTATCAATAGTATTAAGACATAAATTGTGTTTACGAAGGTAATAAAGCAGATTACTTGTCATTTCAGTTTATGTAGTTAATTCATTATGTGCTCTGAAACATTTGAACAGAGATACATGGAGCATGAACCCCACAGTGCAGCTGCCAGCACTGATCCAACAGGAAGTTGAAACCAAGTGCAATCCTTTTCTCTTTCTTTTCATTTTCAGATTAGCTTTTGGCACTAGATGATTTGACTAGACAGAACCATCAGGTCAATGTTGGTCTTTTGTTCAAAATCTGCCCGTGCTCTGGCTCCCCTCTGACACGATGGATCCAGGGTCCTGCAGTGGTTTTATGATCAACCTTTGAATTTGAAAAACTTAGGCAAGACGGTTATGTTTAGTCTTTGACCTTGAATGGTTTAGGTTAGGACCAGTTGTCAGAATGCCAATCTTACGTCAGTTTCCACAAATCATGGGTTATCATGTAGATCAGTGCTTCTCAAACTTTTTTCAGTAATGTACCCCCTTTGAAACATTTTCTCAGCCAAGTACCCCCTGACCGACCCCAGACATTTTTGATAGAAAAAGCCTATATAAATAATTACAATATAGTGATGTTCCATCAGTGTTTGATTTATTAACTCCTTCATGCATGAATTACAACAAACTAAGGATATTTTCATCTTTATGCACGAAAAAAAGAATATAACGAAAACAAATTAAAACAGATTTTTCCAAGGAGTTTTTCAATTGAAGTAACCAATGATCAGACAAAATGAACAAAATGATATATTATGAAAAACTATAAACTACAATACACAAATTTGACACGTTTATATGAGGACCCCCTTAGTGGTTATAGGAATATTTTATATAAAATTGTGTTTTCTATTTAACTTATTGTACTAAGATTATTTATGTAATCATGCATGGTATTTTTTTAATTAACCTTTTTATTTATTTTTAATCTCACGTACCCCCTGCAGTACCCCAACGTACCCCTAGGGGTCCGCGTACCCCCATTTGAGAATCACTGATCTCGACAACACTGCTGTGTCTATTTATATATTTTTAACAGGTGATTTGTTTAAAATTATATGTGTGTAATGGATGGTTTTTAGCAATCAGTAAAAATCTGAAATTCAGCGCACCCTTTTCCAGATTAAAACGGCAGGGCAGAGTTAGAGATTGTACAGATGGGGTTAAAGACTGTAAAGAAAATGGACTGGTACTACGAGGAACTGCAGACTGGGCAGGACTGATGGAGAGCGATAGCTAAATTGTTGCTTTCTGGGGATATAAAAACAAGCCACACTTTGAGCTTCCTGTATGATATACAGGTATAGAAAACCCATAAGTATGGAGTTAAATCCAATAGTTTGTCTGTCATATGTATAATGACAAATGTGGCATCTTATGAACTAGCTAGCTCTTAAAGGTCACCTATTTTGCAAAATCCACTTGTTCACGTCTTTTATAAATCAACATGTGTCCCCTCTGTGTAAAGAGATTCTGAAAGTTTCAGGAGAAAATATTCACTCACTTTTTGTCCTGATCCATTTATATAAAAACCTGTCACTTTATGATGTCATAACGATGTTTTGGCTTGTGTAACCATTAGCCAATAACCAACCAAGGTAACCCCCCCCCCCACACCTTATCACCTGAATCTCCTCCTAGAGCACCATTAGGCGCTTTCACACCGGAGTACTTTTCCCGTACTTTTCCCAGAAATTGTTCCGATAGTTCCTGGGATGTTGCGTTCACACCAAAAAGATCTTTTTTTTTCCGGGAACCTTTTCTCCCCTTTTCAGTCCCTGCTAGAGAGGTGGTACTTTCCTGGGGAGAAAAAGGTTCCCATTTCTGATTGGCTGGGCGAATTGCAAACCACGCCCCGTAAAACTCGGAAACGTTTTGTGAAGCCGCTATTGTATTTGCTGGCATTAGCATTATTAGCATTAGCATTAGCCCCGCGCACCAACGGAGAGAGACTAACTTATGGCAACACAAAAAAAAACATGGGAGTGGTGGAGTGATGAGGAGGTGTTGCTGGGAAGACTCCCAGCAGCTTCTACTGAAGCCAGTCCCCAACTCCGGGGACTTCCGGCCGGGGACTCCGGGTGGCAGTATACACCGTGAAGTTGTTTGCGGCCTGCCAGTAAACCCAAAGCAGAAGAAGATGAAGTGACGTCAGCGGCTTCATTTGCGTAATCCTCCCTCAGGGATTTATTCCGGTGTGAACGCGATTTACTAGATAGTTCCGGAACTAAAAAAAACAGGAACTATTCCCAGGAAAAGTTCCGGGAACTATTCCTGGGAAAAGTACTTGGTGTGAAAGCGCCTATTGTGTTCTTTTTAGCCAAATATCTCTCAGAGGCGCTTGGGGAGTGGCTCCTTATTTTCATCTGTAACAGACAGAGAATCAGCACTTTTGAAACAGGGCTGAAACAGAGGGAATTATGGGATGCTGCAATGCATGATCTGTTTGGTGTTTAGAGCCAAACACTTCAGAGACATGTTTTGTATATATCTGAGAACTATAATAAAGTAATGAAAAACAGTATAATAGGGGACCTTTAAGTAATGAGGAAAGGTACTTTGAGCTGACTCCTTTTGTGCAAAAGTGGGGTTTGTACTGCAAAAATGACTAAATAAATGTTTACAGGAAAGAATGAATGGTAATAGATTAAGTTAAAACCTTCTCAATTAGAAATGGAGAAATTTGAAAAAAACAAGCAGAAGTTAATAACAAATGATAAACTGTGTAATTTAAGCTGCTATTCGACTGAAACATCAAACACATGTTATGTGTGTTATGTATGTATGATGGCGGTAACAGAAAGCTACCAAAGAGCTACTGGTTATTGCACACCAAGTATGCTTAAGGTAGCACAAATCCAGTGTTCAATTGTGTTTCTTGGCTCATAATTCAGCTTTTTTATTTGTTAGACTCTGAAACTAATTATATCCACCTATCCATCTTTGTATGGTTCATTACAGAGGTTTGGTAGACTGTTCTTGGTACAATTCGTTCACTGTAAATCTAAATTATGGACAGTGGTTTATTGGTCACAACCTCAAAGTTATCTAATATTTACATCATTTTGTGAATTTGGCTTGGTGTCCTTGACTTGAATTGTATTGTGAAAGTGACCCGGCGGTGACAGGGTGGCAGGTGTGACTGGATGCACTCTGACAGTTTATTTTCTCCACTCCTGTCCTTTGGAATTCAGGCCTCTGGTGGCAACCAACATCAGTTCTGCAGTGACAGAGGAAACAACGTGGCCTGGTTCAGTCACCGGGCCTCAGCGTCTGTCACAGCCTTATCTGGGACACATTAGAATGATGTACACATGTCCTTTTGTTACTCCCATGTTCATCAAAGGTTATTATTGCATGCAAAATTAGATATAACAGGTTGAGGGAATCATCTCAGTACAGTACATGATTGTTGCTAATAGAGGCAAGAAAAAATCTAGCTTAACCAGATATTAATAAAATAAAATTGAAATAAGACCGATCTGCGATTGTAATCAAAAAACAACCTCAGGTTAAAAGTTGCTCTTAACTGACACTATATGACGTATTCATGATGCGTCTGCCGTGCGGAAACTACCATTTTTCAGTACAGTGGAGTAATATAAACCACCTAGATACTTTGCAGAGTGCTCTTATTTTGTTGATTTATGCAGGCTTTATAAACACAGTGTAAAATATATTCTTCCTTACCGATGGTCGATTTGAAATAAAATATGAAAGTGAAACTTAATGGTTGCTCACCCTCACCCTGCGGTCAAAACACATTAATCCAATTTAATCTATGATGATTAGGCTATGATTATACGAACATATTTTATATAAATACAATTCAATGCAATATATGTACAACCTTAGGCCTTCACATCTATCACTGAGTATGTCACCATTCAAACATGTTTCAAAAAGAAACCCCATACAAAACACCATTAAATGTAGACTTGATTTGATCGTTTTACAGTAAAAAAAGTAACGTTAATATTTTTCGCCTTATGAGTGTCGAAGGTTCAGACTCTGGCAAGTCATGGCATAATTGTTGAAGCTCCTTTCCTATGATATAGAGAATCCGAGGATCTCTTATCATGGCTGCCACCTGGGTGCCTCCGGGTCATTTCACTCTGTTAGGAACCTTTTAGTTGGTCAGTGGTGAAGTCGCTTTCTGCTGCCTCAAGATAGCAAAGGTCAAACAATGCCAATGACCACACTCTCACTTACCTTAGTGGGAGTGTTGGATTGAAGTCATGGTATAACTGGACTCTGGACTCTACCTGCATCCTGTGTAACATAATGACAAACGACCCTTGAATATTTGAATGTTGTCCATTCTGTCCATAGAGGTCAGCTGGAACGGTGGGTTTTTTTCTCTGACCAATCAGTGTAGAGCAGGGGGGTCCAAACTTTTTTCACCAAGGGCCACATACAGAAAAATATACGAAGGGCTGGGCCACTCCCCAGAGGTGAGGTATAATGCCTCTTAAGTTTAGTTATAAGTTGGACAATTATTTAAACTATTCTTGATACTTGAAAATGCCTTAAGAAAAAAACAGCCTCAAAGCTCCCCATAGGGTTTCATTTATTGTGTTGGCGGCTCATTCCTTAAAACAGAAGCTTCAGATTGCTGATAAGAAGAGGAAATATGAAGGGTATATTTCAAGGTTGTTATGTCAATGTGTTTTTGGGCTTTTTAATTATGAACTTAGATTTGTTAGAACATGTTTTCAACTTTAATTGACTGAATTTATTTGAAAATTGGGCTTATTAACACATGAATACTGTGTAATATATTTGAACATATAAGACAAGCAGAAGTTTATTATACTTAAGTCATTATACTTTTTGAATTAGCTGAGGGCCGATTCAAAATGGTCCGCGGGCCGCATTTGGACACCCCTGGTGTAGAGAGATGAATGCTTCCTAACACACACTGTCAGCAGAAACACATCTTTCCTCAGTTATTCTTGCAAACCATGTCTGTTGGTGTGGAACATTTTTAAACACAACAAAATAAATCTACAATAACACTCTCCATAAGAATAGTTTGTATCGTAGTACAGAGTGGATGGAAGCACCGATTCTCTGGATGATCCAAAGATCTTATGGCCTACTTTTTGTGTGTGCTATGTTATGTGTAGAAAGAAGCACCAACAAGAAGGCTTGTGGGTTATCCGGAGTAACAGGGACGTTCTAAAGACATGTTGCTCTTAATCTTTCATTTTTTAAAGGCTGTGAGCATCAGAAAGTGGACCACACACCCACAGCCAATATACTGTAACTACAATCAATTATTCCATTTCAACTCCTGCATTATTATCTCCTTCTGTCTTACATTCAGCAGAGTGGTAACAGTCACTATCAGAATTAGCTCCGTTCTTTCTTGTCAGGTCAAATCAATGTGCGGTAATGGGATTCCAATTCAGCTGTTATCGACTGCTCCCTCTGGTCACTATTGATTTTCTGGGAATGACTCCTGGGTTACATTTGTTCTGCTCAGATGTGGATTCTGAAACAAACTGCTGACTGGATTTGGTTTGCTTGTTGCTGATTTTGTTCCTCCCCCTTCACCTATTGATGTTTCTTTACTTAGCTGACTGGTGTGCGGTGTCTATTTAAAGTGTCAAAGGTGTCAGGAGTCTCTGTGTTTGCAGTTGAGAGGATGTAAGTGTGCTGCACTGTGACCCAACAGCTGTAATTAGCTGAGACAAGCTCAATGCTTCCATTCAATGAAGGCTAATGAAGTCATTAAGGAATCCTTCACTCAAACATTTCACTGTCAGTTTTATCTCTTCAATGTTGCAGCTTTTGTATTTCGTGATATGTTACCTTTTTATCAGCTTGAACTAGTTACTTATAATTAAAACCCCATTGATGTTGGGTTTGATCCCTTTGGTTTGAACCTTCTTCAAGAAAATATCCTATCTACAACAAAGCAACATGTATAATCAGACCTACATCCAACACTCAAACAAGCAGTGTGCAAAATACTGCATGACAACCAGGGTGCTTGAAAACAGACTACGATACACCACTGTCAGACAGCTGATCAAATTAGATGCAACGCCCCAACATTTAACATCCTTTATGGCATGAACAAAAATATGAATGGTCCCTTTTTGCTAAACTGTCATAAAGTATGATTTTAAAATATTTGAAATATGCTTTACAAAAACACTTGTAAATCACAGTCATAATCTTAACATCATGGATCAAATACTGGGGCTGTCCAGTATTTGCAATTCAAATAATTCATCCTATTTATACATGCTTTGTGATTTATCACTGTAGTTGAATTGCATCTATCAATATCAAGATATTTCAACTCGAAACACTACATTTTTCTGGCAAATGGCTCAATTATTAAATGGAAATATCAAAAGGGGCATTAGAAAGCAATACATTGTTACATTTCGAAAAACATCCGCCCCACTGGGTCGGTGGTCAGCATTTATCAGACACTGTGCAGCATCACAACAGTGAACATTGATTGGCAAAAGTGCCTTTGCACTGTGATGCATTCACCGATGTTCACCCTGAATGCTGTCTGGTGATGTGACACCTTAGCTTGTGGAAAAGGGAATGGTGTGATTGAAATCTGCAAAAGGGATTCTTCAATGACTAGCTGATGTTACTGCTTATGCAAATATGCTTTCACTGAATCCATTTGGTTTGTTATAAAAACATTCTTCATACTCTCCACACAGACAGAGTGTTGCATCACATTCAGAACACAAGTGTGGAGCAGGTGTGTGTGCTGTGACTCCTCTCCGTCACACACTTCTCCCCTGATCCGCTTATGTGGCAGTTTAAAAAATGTGCAGGTACTCACAGGAAATTAATTAGATTAGACATGATCTCTAATGCATGTTATGTCTTCCAACAAGTTTTTACACTTTTAGTGTTTCATTCTTTATTCGTGTGGAGGAAAACTGCTTTGTTGAATTTTCTAATATGAAGTATTTAGGCATGTCTTCATCTCTTTCATGACTTTACACAAACAGTTTGGTGTGGTTCGATTTACAATTTCTCTGGTGCCTTGCTGAAGGGCACCATGGCAGGGCCCAGGAGGTGAACTGGGACCTCTCCAAGTAGCAGTCCACACACTATTACTATTATTTTGCATATTAGGTGACCTTTAATAAAGCTAAAAGGTCAACAGTATGAAATACAATCTCCTTATTTTTCCTGAGGTTTGCATTTGAAAAATATAAAAAGAAAAGTAAATGTAATTAAGGCACGACAAACATCTTTAAAATATCCCAGACAAACCTCTCATCATTAGCAGTGTAGTCCCCCAGTGTAGTCCCCCAGTGTAGTCCCCCAGTGTGGTCCCCCAGTGTAGTCCCCCAGTGTAGTCCCCCAGTGTGGTCCCCCAGTGTGGTCCCCCAGTGTAGTCCCCCAGTGTGGTCCCCCAGTGTGGTCCCCCAGTGTAGTCCCCCAGTGTGGTCCCCCAGTGTGGTCCCCCAGTGTAGTCCCCCAGTGTCCCCCAGTGTAGTCCCCCAGTGTGGTCCCCCAGTGTAGTCCCCCAGTGTAGTCCCCCAGTGTGGTCCCCCAGTGTAGTCCCCCAGTGTGGTCCCCCAGTGTGGTCCCCCAGTGTGGTCCCCCAGTGTGGTCCCCCAGTGTGGTGCGTTTCTATCCTTCCAATATGCAAACCCAAAAAGAGACACCTTCACATTCTGTAACCCATATTTCAAAGGAGGGAGAGTCCTTTGAAATAGTTCAACAATTTCCTGCAGAAGGCCAAGAGGCTCCATGGTCATTTATATTTGTTTCCCATGGTCGAGGAATATATGTGTTTAATATGCCAACACGTTATACTGTAGCCAGCCTCAAATGCAACCCATGAAGAAATGATTTGCAGGTCCTTTGATTCCCCTAAAGGCTGGGCAGTAAACGGGATCATCTCAGGCACTGGTGGCACATCCTGCTACAACATGGATTTTGTGTTACCTTGATGAACACACACACACATTTTGGTTTAAGTGCACACACACACAGGAGCAGCTCAGTGGCGACAGCGTTTCAAACTCTTTCTACATGTGGATTAAATGCATGTTTGCCCCCATATATAATGTATTGCTCAGATTCAGGTGCTCAGCAGTACCTTTCAATAAACCATGTTAGATTTACTGGAGAAAAACACCTGTAGGCCAGTACCCTGTTTTCATATTCAGAGGCAACAAACACATCCTTTTTGTTTATCATTCTATTCTCTTCAAATATGTTCCATTATATTAGCAACAAGAGTGAAAAGAGATGAGTATTCATTTGCATTAATCCTGTGACTGTCAAAACTAAAAATCCTGTGATATCATTTTAGGTCATATTGTCCATCCCTAATTCATTATAGGAAGCCTCTCTGCTACTCCAAACTGGGGGCTTGTGACACGAAGGGCTCTTTAAGAACTCAGATGCTCGATTCCTTTGCTTTGGTAATAGTCTTTATTTATAAAGATCACAAAGCTTTTCAATAGTCTTCTAGGATCTACTAGGACATTTCCAAAGAATCCTTAGGTTCAACTAGGTATTTACAAAGTCTCTGGTAACAGCATGGATATCATGAAGAGACAAGACGAACCAACACAAGACAAAGGGAGAGAAGGACTATATATACACACACACACACATTAGGTAATGAGGCACAGGTGGACCCAATCAGGGGGCGGGAACAACAATCAGTCTGACCGGTGACACACAAAGACAGGAAGTGCAGACACCTGGAAAGATAGAGCAGAGTCATGTCACAATAAGACAGATAGACAAACACTAAAACCTTACAGTACCCCCCCTTTTACGGACGACTCCAGACGTCCCTGAAACCTGAGACCGTAGTCTGTCAAAATCCGTGATCAGAGTCTTGTCGACAATGAAGCTGCCCGGGATCCAGCATCTTTCCTCTAGTCCATACCCTACCCAGTCGACCAGGAACTGTCTCCCTCTACCCCGCTTTCTTTCTGACAGTATCTTTTCTACTGTATAGACGATACCTCCGTCGATGACCCGAGGAGGTGGAGGTGGTGTGGAGGAGGGAACCAGTCTACTTTCTAAAACTGGTTTCAGCTTGCTGACATGGAACGTGGGGTGGACCTTGAGAGACTTTGGGAGACATAGGCGAACAGCAACAGGATTAATAACCTTTGAAATGGGAAATGGACCAACGAACCGGGGGGCCAGTTTCCTGGAGGCGACATGAAGAGGAAGGTCCTTGGTGGACAACCACACTCGTTGTCCGACCTTGTATCTAGGAGATGGACGTCGTTTTCGGTCGGCCAAACTCTTCATGCGGGTCGCACTTCTCTGCAGCATCTGGCGAACACCCTTCCATACCCGGCGACAGCGGCGAACCAGAGCATGTGCTGATGGTACGGTAACTTCTTGCTCGAGCTCCGGGAACAATGGAGGCTGGTATCCATGGACACATTGGAAAGGAGAGATTCCGGTGGCTGATGTGGGTAAGGTATTGTGTGCATACTCAACCCAGATCAGATGTTTGCTCCAGGTGGTAGGCTTCTGGGACACCAGGCATCTCAGACATGTCTCCATTTCCTGATTCATCCTCTCCGCTTGGCCGTTTGACTGGGGATGGTATCCGGATGTCAGGCTCACAGTGGCTTGGATCAGGCGACAAAACTCCTTCCAGAAACGTGAAACGAATTGTGGGCCTCGGTCTGAAACGACATCACTAGGGAAACCATGTATTCGAAAAACATGGGACAACATGGCCTGTGCAGTTTCTTTGGCAGTAGGTAATTTGGACATGGGGATGAGATGTACCATCTTGGAAAAACGATCAATGACTGTGAGTACTGTGGTATTACCTGCCGAAGGTGGAAATCCTGTCACAAAGTCCAACGCAATGTGCGACCATGGTCTGTGGGGAATAGGCAGAGGTTGAAGAAGACCTGCCGCAGCTTGACGAGATGTCTTGTTTCTAGCACACACAGGACAAGCTGCCACATACTCTGCAACATCCTTCCACATAGCAGGCCACCAGAATCTGTGTTTCACCATAAAAAGGGTCCTCTTGGTTCCAGGATGACATGAAAGGACAGATGTATGGGCCCAATGAATCACCTGAGAACGAAGTGTCCTAGGAACAAACAGGCGATTCTGAGGACAACCTTTATGGACAGGATTCTCTCCATTAGCCTGTTTTACTTTAGCTTCAATGGGCCAGGTCACACTCCCGATCACCCGGTCTGACCGCAGAATGGGTTCTGGAGTCTTGGGAACTGGCTCCGGATCAAAAACTCTGGAGAGAGCGTCCGGTTTCCCGTTCTTAGAACCAGGTCGATAAGACAGAGTGAAGCTAAATCTGTTAAAGAATAAAGCCCACCTGGCTTGTCTGGAGTTCAAGCGCTTTACCCTCCTGATGTACTGCAAGTTCTTATGATCTGTCCATACCAGGAAATCCTGCTCCGCTCCCTCCAACCAGTGCCGCCACTCCTCCAAAGCAATCTTCACAGCCAAGAGTTCCCGATTTCCCACGTCGTAATTCCTCTCAGCAGAAGATAGCTTACGGGAGAGATAGGCACACGGATGAAGTTTATTGTCCCCCGCTGACATCTGAGACAGTATAGCTCCAACGCCATCGTTAGAGGCGTCTACTTCCACCACAAACTGTCGGTTGCGATCAGGTACAGTCAGGATAGGAGCTGTGGTGAACCTCCTCTTCAGATCCATGAAGGATTTCTCTGCCTGTGGATTCCACACAAACTGAACATGGGGAGAGGTAAGGGAATGGAGAGGAGAGGCAATAGCACTGAAATTGCGTATGAAACGTCTGTAAAAGTTAGCAAACCCCAAGAATTGCTGAACTTTCTTTCTGGAGTTTGGCGTAGGCCAATTTGCCACATCACTGACCTTTGCTGGGTCCATTTCCATCTTGTTAGGGGAAATCACAAAGCCCAAAAATGATACTGAGTTGACATGAAACTCACATTTTTCGGCTTTCACAAACAAATGATTAGCCAGGAGTCTTTGAAGAACAAGATGAACATGGTTGACATGAGTATTCTCATCTGGAGAAAAGATGAGAATATCATCGAGGTACACAAAACAGAAAACATTCAGGAAATCTCTTAACACATCGTTAATGAGAGCTTGGAAAACAGCAGGTGCATTACAAAGTCCAAAAGGCATCACCAAATATTCGTAATGTCCCGTAGGTGTATTGAAACCTGTTTTCCACTCATCCCCCTCCCGGATGCGCACAAGGTGATAAGCATTCCTTAGGTCAAGCTTGGTAAATATCTTAGCTCCCTGTAATAGTTCAAATGCCGTAGAGATGAGTGGAAGGGGATATCTGTTCTTGACCGTGATCTGATTTAGCGGACTATAATCAATACAGGGCCTCAATGTCCCGTCCTTTTTTCCCACAAAAAAGAAACCTGCCGCTGCTGGGGATGAAGATGTCCGAATCAACCCAGTCTTGAGTGAAGAATCGATATATGCCTTCATGGCCTCCCTTTCTGGCCCAGAAAGAGAGTACAGCCGTCCCTTGGGAATAGTAGAGCCCGACAGAAGTTCTATGGGACAATCGTACGGTCTATGGGGAGGCAATGAAGTAGCTCGTGTTTTGTTAAACACCTCCTTAATGTCTGAATAGCAACCAGGAACTTTAGACAAGTCAGGAAAGTCAGAAGGTTTAGAACAAATGTCACTGCTATTACCTGACCCCTGCTTAAAGTTACTAGGTCTGCTACTCAACCCTGTTTCACTGGTTAAACATGAACGAGAGCACTCAACCCCCCACCCTTTCACCTTTCCTGTCTGCCAGTCAACGTGAGGGTTGTGTTTAACAAGCCATGGGTACCCCAAAATGAGAGGATGTTGAGCAGAGTTAAATAAGTGAAAACTAATTTGCTCTCGATGTTCCTGATCTACGACTAATACCATGGGCTCAGTGCGATGAGTAACTGTACATAAAAGGCGGCCGTCCAAAGCACTAGCCTCTAAGGGCTGATCTAAAAGTACAACCTTTAAATTCAAACTCTTAGCCAGCTCCCAGTCTAACAAACTCTCATCAGCCCCAGAATCGACTAATGCATCCTGAGTCACAGTCTTATTCCCAAGCTTGATTCGTACCTGCATTAATTTTCTGACTGGAGAGTCGAAGGAAGTCACTCGGCTCACCAGCGTCTTCCTTCCTGCTGATGAGCCTGATCTTTTGCCGAACAGGCTGCCGAAACATGACCCTGCTGGCCGCAGTAGAAGCACCGCCGCTCCCGTAGACGGCGCTGACGCTCCTCCGGCGTGAGTTTGGCTCTTCCGAGCTGCATCTGTTCCTCCGCGGCGATAGGAGGCGCTGGTCGCTCTGGAGATGAAGTCTGGGAATTCCTCTGCCAAGTGTAGTATTCCCTCGGTAACTCCCGTCTGAAAGGTGGAGTGGATACTGCATTCCTTCCCTTTTCCCGCTGTCTATCAGCTAGACGTTGATCAACCCGGATAGCCATGGCGATGAGCGAGTCCAAATCTTCAGGCAGCTGTAATGGAGCTAACTGATCCTTTATGGGATCCGCTAACCCATGCAGGAAAGCATCAAAGAGAGCCGCCGAGTTCCACCCACTCTCCGCTGCCAGAGTACGGAAATCAATTGCGTAATCCGCCACTCTCCTCTGCCGCTGTTTAATGTTCACCAGGGCTCTCGCTGACTCTCTCCCGGGTGATATCTGATCAAAGATCTTGCTCATGGTATCCAAGAACAGTTCCAATGACTGACAAACAGGCGAGCACCGGGACCACTCCGCTGTTGCCCAGGCTTCCGCTCTACCCGTCAGATGAGAGACAATAAAAGCTACTTTAGCTTGATCGGTGGGAAATGCTGCGGGCTGGTGTTTGAAGTGGAGATCGCACTGTACCAGGAAGGGACGACAGTTTCCAGAGTCTCCGGAGAATCTCTCCGGCGAAGCGAGACGGATCGTAGGTGACTGCATGGGTACTTGAACGGGGATATCAGCAGACCCGACCCCCGCTGAACCGGAAAACTCTGCCGCAGGAACACCAGGGTTTGCCACGAGGTGAGTCAGTATGTCCCGCATCTTTTCAGCCAGTAGATTCATTTCTGTCGTCACCGTAGCTTGAAAGTTGTCTTGACGAGCATGTAAATCCTGGACCCCTTGGTTGATTGCTGACAGCTGTCCCTCATGTTGATGAAGGCGTGTACCCTGCGCCTGCAGGGCCGTTCTGACTGTAGTGGAATCGGCTGAGTCCATCTTGTTTGGTTGGTTGGTTCTGACACGAAGGGCTCTTTAAGAACTCAGATGCTCGATTCCTTTGCTTTGGTAATAGTCTTTATTTATAAAGATCACAAAGCTTTTCAATAGTCTTCTAGGATCTACTAGGACATTTCCAAAGAATCCTTAGGTTCAACTAGGTATTTACAAAGTCTCTGGTAACAGCATGGATATCATGAAGAGACAAGACGAACCAACACAAGACAAAGGGAGAGAAGGACTATATATACACACACACACACATTAGGTAATGAGGCACAGGTGGACCCAATCAGGGGCGGGAACAACAATCAGTCTGACCGGTGACACACAAAGACAGGAAGTGCAGACACCTGGAAAGATAGAGCAGAGTCATGTCACAATAAGACAGATAGACAAACACTAAAACCTTACAGCTTGCCGACCAACATCTACTGTTTGTGGCTAAAAGATAAATATATGGGTACCACTTTACAATAAGACTACCCTTATAAAGCATTCATAAAGGGTTTATAATTAGGTTATTCATTAGGTTGTAAACACTTTATTCATCATTAAGAACCATTTATAAACCAGTTCTAACATAGTTTTCATAGATCAACACAGGCTCACTATTTGGCAAGATGACTAAGCCTTATATTGGCACTAGCTTACTTCGTCTTCTTCATCAGCCAGCATCCTTGGTATCTGTTGTTCACTGAGTTGATTCCCCCCCTTCCATCTTGATGTTTCTTGGCATCTCTTATGACCATTTATTTACAAGTTACTAACATTTATAACTGCCAAAAGGGAGCCTTATTGTAAAGTGTAAACAAATACCAAGGATGCTGGCTGATGAAGAAGACGAAGTAAGCTAAGTAGCCAATATAAGGCTTAGCAGTACAGATAAATGTGGGCTCACTATTTGGCAAGCAACCGGTCACAGTGTTTATCTCATGTCTTATAAAAGCTTATTAATGATTTATAAAGTGTTCAAAATCTAATTAATAAATGAATGACAAACTATTCCTAAACCCTTTATAAGGGTAGTCTTATTGTAAAGTGGTACCCAGTTATGTCGTCTATGTAAGCCGAGCAGCCGGATGCTTTGTATGGTTGTTCACTTTTGGCCCTCTACATAGCATTTCTCCAGCCTTTGCCAGAAGGGTTGTGGCTGACCCAAACAGAACCACTGATATTGTGCATTCTCCCATGATGCCTTTCTCAAGCCTATACCATTTAGTGGTGAAGTGTACCACTCTGAACATCACTTTATGAGCTTGACTACTTCTGATAGGACAACACCAGCTGGGAGCCACAACATAACTGAGAGAGTGTTGTTGTTAATACGCATGGTTCTAAAGTACAATAAGCAAAGATCTTCAGTAACAAACACAGCAGTCAATAATGTTCTCCACATGATGAACAAAGACTCCACTTTCATAGAAATGTCTTGTTGAATGTTGGTGCTGCTTCTCCTGTGAGTAGTCGTGCCACAGGGGCAGCTTTCCACCGGGAAAGAAGTCTTTGTTTGGTTTTGACTTTGGTCTTATTATAAAAATGTTGTCTGCTGTTGGGATCCAGCTTGCACCTGCAGCCAACCAGTAACAATCCCTGCCCCCTCAAACTGACAGGTCTTAAAAAGCTCTCTGTGCCAACATGGCCTCCATACTGCTGACCTGCAGGAACAGATGAGCTCACAGCTTAGCTCAGCACCAGTATCCCCATCTCACAAACATACATACAGAGCATTTTCATACAATTCATCTTCATATAACTGTGTTTGTATAGTAGACAACTCCATTGTAGCCATGTATTATTTTCTTAGTCTTTACACACAACACCTATGTGTGTCTGTACATCCTGGGAGAGGGTCCCCTCTGTTGCTCTCCCTGAGGTTTATTACAACAAATCCTGTTCACTGTGGGGTTTCTTTAGGTGCTTTTATGCTGCAGGGGTATAAGGACAGAGGCTGATTTATGCTGTACACACTGTAAAGCCCACTGGGACAAATGTGTAATTAGTGATTTTGGGCTATATAAATAAATACAATTGATTGATGACTTAGACTGCTGGGGTTTTCCCTCTGTTAGAATCTCTGCAACCTCTCTGCCTCATCTGTAGAGGGCAGCCTTCAACTGGAAACAGCTGACAGTGATCACCCGTCTCTATAGGTCTGTGTGGGTTGTTTCACTGTGATTGGGTAGGGCTTGTTTGATTTCTCATTGTAGATTGGATAATCCTATAATCTGATAACGACCCACTGTCCAGATTTAGTGATTACACTTCTGAGGCAAATGCCTGTTACCATGGTTGCCAAATAGAGGAAGAGAATACATCTGTGTGAAATGATAATGTGAGTGTAGGGATGGGGGGCAAAAATGCTGTAGTAGTGCTGAAATGTGCAATCAAAATGATAATTAGACTATACTTATATCCAGTCTTTACTACCCCTCAAAGCGCTTTCTACGACCTCATTCATGCAGAGCAGTGGCAATAGCTCTTGGAAACTAACACTCACACACCGATAGCCATTGGAAGCAGTTTTCTTGCCCAAGGATACATCGACATGTTGACTGCATGGGCTGGGATTGAACCCACAACCTTCTGGTTGAAAGACAGACAGCACTCCCTCACAGCCACAGCCTGAATCCGAAGACTTTTACTGCCAAATAGACTTTAACATAGAAGGAGGGTGCTTTGGATTTGTTGTGCATGAGTCACAACAAATAAAGAAGGAGAAAAAAAACAAGAACTGCAAAAGTTAAGAATCATGAAAATATAAATATATATGCAAAATATTGACTAAAGAAATATTAAAATAATATGTGCAGTGCAAAGACATGCATTCATGCATCGATTGAGATAGATTTGGAGACTTTCAACTGACCAACTGGAGAAAGCAAGTCCCTGTATTTGAGTCCATCTTCTCAGCAGAGCCAATGAAATGCTAAGATCCTCATCCTCAGCTGTGGCTGCAGCGTAAGAACTGTGATGGAGGAGCTGCTCATGGTGATGTAGATTTCCAAAAAGTGTTTTTAAAGAAGACAGACTAAACTCTATTCTCTTGCTAGAGTGGATCCACAATATTGCTTTCGGCAGGTTACCTGCAGCCAACTCCCCTAAAGCCAAGAAGCTTCTCGTGAGCACACACCTGTTGAGCCGAGGGACCAGTTGTTAATGAGAGCTGATTTGGATTGAAATAAAAACAGCATGTGTGACATGTGACGTCATGTTACATTCAACTAAAACTTGTACTATTATTATAAGTCTGTCTATTAACAGACTAACAGAGCCACTAGGGGGACAACACATCACAGAGTTTTCTCAAAGAAACTAAAAGTGCACCAAGCTCAGTGAGCCAAGTTGTCAAACCAGTGTAGATGTGCATTAATACCAAGTGACCGGAGGGGCTTCACTCTCACCATGTCTCAGTCTCATGTTCCACTCGGGTCCAGTCTACTGCAACGGCAAGTGGTTCCATTCAATAAACGGGCCGCTCTAGTGGCCCATCTCCCAGCTGCCTTTTTTATCAAAAGCCCTGGAGCGAGTAGTCTACGCCCAGCTGCAGTCCTTTTTAACCACGCATGGAATCCATGAAAAGTTCCAGTCTGGCTTCAAACCCATGCACAGCACTGAAACAGCTCTTTTAAGAGTTTTTAATGATCTGCTCCTAGCGCCAACTCAGGTAGCCCAGCTGTCTTGGTGCTGTTAGACCTGACAGCTGCCTTTGACACTGTGGGCCATAGCATCCTGCTGTCACGGCTTGAACAGTCCGCTGGCATCACAGGCTCTGCCCTTGCATGGTTCAGGTCCTACCTGACAGACCGTAGCTTCTCGGTACAGCTAGGTGCCTTCTCCTCTGCCAAAGCCCCTCTTACCTGTGGGGTTCCCCAAGGCTCGATTCTGGGCCCCATCCTTTTCCTACTGTACATACTGCCCCTAGGTTCAATACTCACAAAACATAACATTCCCTTCCACTGCTACGCCGACGATGTACAGATATATCTGCCTCTCAAAGCAAATGTCACACACTCACTACAGCAGCTAATGGACTGCTTAGCAGAGATAAAATCCTGGCTGAGCAAAAACTTCCTCAACCTCAACGAGAGCAAGACTGAGGTCATCTTTTTTGGACCGCAACCTCCAGCCTCTCCGGTTGATATTCTGGGCTCTATCAAAAAAAACATCCTCCCCTCGGTCATGAACCTTGGAGTGACATTCACCAGCACTTTTAAATTTGACAAGCAGGTTAGCACCGTAGTAAAATCCTGCTTTTTTAAAATAAGACTATTGGCCAAAACCAAGTCGTATTTATCTTTTAAAGACTTAGAAAGGGTTATCAACGCCTTTGTAACCTCGAGACTGGACTATTGTAACGCTCTGTATGTGGGTATGGACCAGGCCTCAATCAAACGCTTACAGCTAGTCCAAAACGCGGCTGCACGTTTGTTGACTGGTCACAAAAAGCGCGACCACATCACCCCTATTCTGGCCTCATTACACTGGCTTCCAGTTCGGTTCAGAATTGATTTTAAAATCCTTTTATTTGTTTTTAAAGCCCTAAATGGGCTGGCTCCGGCCTATATAACTGAACTGCTCCAGCGCTACACCCCAGCCAGAGCTTTAAGGTCTGCTGACCAGCTGCTGCTGGTAGTGCCCAAGACCAGGCTAAAAACCCGAGGGCACCGAGCCTTCGCAGCAGCTGGCCCTAGGCTCTGGAACACTCTGCCCCTCCATGTGAGGTCGGCCCAGACCCTAGGGGTTTTTAAATCCACATTAAAAACACACTTCTTCTCTCTGGCTTTCTAATTAGAGCGGAGCATGACTCCTGACTTTTCCGTGTGTTTTATTCTTATTTTGTTTTTTAAGTTATATCTGTTGTAATTTATTGTCGTTTATTGTGTTTTGTAGTAATGTGTTTTTTATTACATGTACAGCACTTTGGCTCGACCAAAAATCGCTTTTAAATGTGCTTTATAAATAAAACCTGATTTGATTTGATTTGATTAAGATCAGAACAGCACTTCCTCTTAAGGTTACCCAAGCTCCTGAGTGATGAGAAGAAGTTGAGACCCCTCCCAACAAAAGGAGAGACTTTCTCAGAGTAGTTTAGGCTCTTTCATGACCTTGCTTAACCCAATAAGCAACGTTTTGCCTCTTTGATGCTTTGAATAATTAATTTGTATTGGGATCTGTGAAAAATATTACCTTATTGTGGAAAATAAATTAAATATTTTAGGACCCGGGCACCCCAAATCAGATTACTAAAACAGAAGGTGGTTCCTCCCAGCAGCCTTCAGTTTTTTTGGTTCAGGTTGAAAGCACCCTTCAGTTCTTTAAAGCCCCACAAAGATGCTTTGAAGAACTGCTAAGCCGCTCTAGGTATTAGATTTAAAAAACCGCAGGATTTCACATGTTATGTAATCCAGCAGCTCATCAAAATAAACACAAGTCACCCCAATCAAATGCACATTGAAAGAATTTAGGTGGCTTACCCCAGACATTGGTTTGCCATTTGAAAACACGAGACAAACCAAAGCAAAGCAACGGCAGAGAAAAGAAGCTGCTGATGAATGTGAGGCTTTAGGTCCCGGGGGAGAGTCATGTCAGGATGATGAAAGCAACAACACACGGCCCTCTGTTCAACTCTCCATCTTTTTCACAAATACTACCCCATCATCATTTTGACATTGGTCATGAATGTGTTTTTGTTACCTTGAAGTTCAGATTTGGACTGTATGCCATGTAGGCATTATGTATCTCTGATAATCTGAAACGATATCTGCAGGAAAAAAACAGTTGAAGACCTCTAAGGGCCCGTGTCCACTGGGCAGACACTCCCAGCACTTTTTTATTGTTTCTATGACAACGATATCTTTAAAACATATCATCGCTGTTGTAAGACAAACTAGCTTCACCCCCTGGATTTTATTATCTGGCCATGCTAATATTAGCTTGACACCGGAGGAGGCCTGCTAGCACACTTTAAATAAATAACCTTACAGGAAAAAGACGTTGTGTGCAGCACCTTCTGTCGAGGCGGCACAATATAATGACATGCGCTGTTTCGTCATTGGAATCATTTAAAAAGACGCTGGTGCTCAGAAATAGGCGCTATGTGGACATGGGCTCTAAATAAGTTACAGCACTTGGTATGGATATATGATACTATTTGACTTTCATCAAGACTTATGCAGAAATATTGGGGGGATTTTAGGGCATCAGAGTTAGATTGAGCCACCCACATTAGTGGTGGTGCTAGAGTTGATTGGAGACAGTGAGTAGCTTTAAGGCGTGTTCCAGAGGGTCAGCGGGCCAGCGGAACTCTCCTCTCCTGGGACCATAAAGAACAATGTACACCAAACTACGCATTCTCGAGCCATGTGTAAAATGTTATTCAAAGGCACATTTTGAAACTTCTTATTTTATTCTTAACTTTGAAAAGTTTTCAGTTGCAATTCTAAATGAATCATTGATCATCTTTCTGAGAAGTTAAATGGTTTAGTCATGAATGATGAGGGTTTAGATATGCATACATTTGTGACTTTGAAAACTATATTTATTTTGTTTGTTCAGATTGATACAGAACAAGAACTGCCCACTGAACACAGACTGACACAACAGAGAGGCACTGCTCCTACAGACACCCTGTGTAGTATAAACAAGATAGCAAGTCAATCTTTCAGTAAACTCTCTCTAAATGTTACCTACAGTATAGGATGTAATGATCTGAATGTTTTTCTTATCACTGAGGCAAATATTTGTATTTGCCTCAGTGTCTGGCGCACTTCCTGGGGGCTTGCTGCAGAGCCCACACCCTGTACCCGTTGGTGTTTACTTCCTGCCTGTGTGCGTCTGCTGTTCCCTTTAGTGATATACGATACGATGCCATATACTTTATTGTCCCCGTAAGGAACTTTGTTCTGGACTCCGTCCCGCAGTTCCACATACTTGTACGTATACAAACATAGTTAACATTCAAATACATACACGTATCATCACTCATACACCATTTGCACAACCCTCATGTCCAACATTTAAAAGTATATAATATCACATGTGAGTGTTGAGCAGCTCAATGGACAGAGGCAGGAAGGACTGCTTATAGCGGTTCAGCCTGCTCTTGGGAACCCTGAATCTTCTACCAGAAGGGAGGAGCTGGAGTTCTGGGTGGAGAATGTGGGGGGGATCAGACACGACTCATTATGTTTTGGAGAGATTGATGTTTTTCATAGCAGTCTGTACCAGGCGAGCGATCTGTGACTTTGACTGCACTGTCTAGTTACCATGCCAGGCAGTGATACCATACCTTATGGTGCTCTCCAACAATGCATGATAAAACAGTAAAATGAACTTCTGCTCGACTCCGTAAGCCCGGAGTCTATGCAGAAAATACAATCGCTGTTGAAGTCTAGAGCACAGACCCTTAACATGGACTCTCCAGCTGAGTGTACTATTTACAGTGGAGGAAATAAGTATTTGATCCCCTGCAGATTTTGGAAGTTTGTCAGATTCCAACCTCTCCACCATGGGCAAGACTAAAGAGCTCTCTAATGGCGCATTTCCACTAGGGCCTCGCTCGGCCTCGCTCGGTATGGCTAGGCCTCGTTAGGCCTTGTTAGGACTGGCTCACTTTATGCTGCGTTTCCATTACAGTTTAGTAGCTGGGGCAGTAACTATAGTAACGCAGTGTAGTCGGAGCCGTGACGTCATCTTCAATGAGAACCACAGAAAAACAACATCAGCCGTTAGCTGTTAGCACTCAGAGCTCACAGCTCCTCATATCTGTTCAGAAACTAGACAAAAGTTAAACAAGTACAAACCACAGACTGCCTGTGTCATGGAGAATACAGTCGCTGCTTTATTTATGTCTGTATAGGCCGTTGTTGTGAGTGTGGACGGTCGGAGCATATACTGCGTTAGCTTAGCCAATCTCCATTTAGAAAACACGCATTTTAAAAGGTGTTTCGCCTGTCGTCTGTCTGCAGACTTGTCAAAGCATTAATTCATGGTTTTTACAAACCGGTATCAGTATGTTGTTACTTCGGCATCATTTTGAAACGTGTATTACAATTAAATCACGGTAAAATATGTCCATCTTGTTGTAGTTGTAGCCCCCTTGCCAGCGATTCTCTCTCTAGTTTAGCATACTCAGCCCGACTCAGCCTGGTTGTTGGCCCGGAAAGAACCTCGATTTTATGGGGCCAGAAAAACTGTGAAATAGTACCCGCTAGCCGGAACTACGCCAAGTGGAAACGCAACCAAAAACGGGCCGGGCACGGCACGGCACACTTAAAGCGAGCTCCGCGCTGTAGTGGAAATGCGCCATAAGGACCTCAGGGACAAGATTGTAGACCTGCACAAGGCTGGGATTGGCTAACAGACCATCTTCTTTGGTGAGAAGGAGACAACTGTTGGTGCCATTAATCAGAAATGGAAGAAAAATAAAATGGGCATCAATCAACAATCAATGGCCCTCGGTCTGGGGCTCCACCAGAGGTGGCGCTGGACTTTTTCGCTGCCCGTCAGGACATTTCCGTCAAAATCCATTATTACCCGTCGGTCTGTACACAACTCTCACGCTCGTGAACTGTTAGCGCCGGTGTTATGCCGTGTTATTATGCATGCCCACTGCACCTCGCGGGAGCATGCGCAGCGTAAAGCAAATACTCACAGACATTTCAATGATTTGTACGGCAAAGTTAGGTTTAGAAACAATATCATTTCCTTTTTGGCGGGCATGCATAACACGGCATAACACCGGAGCCTCGCTGCAGGGAAACTTTGTTCTGAGTTTGTTCTAATCTGTAAAAATGACGGACTGCTTTCAGATTTTCCCGTCATTGTTAAAAAGAAATCCGTCATAGACGGAAAATATTCGGTTAACGCGAACACTGGGCTCCACACAAGATCTCGCCCTGTGGGGTATTGATGATCATGAGAAAGGTCTGGGATCAGCCAAGAACTACACGGGAGGAACTTGTTAATGATCTCAAGGCAGCTGGGACCACAGTCACCAAGAAAACTGTTGGTGGTAACACACTACACCATAATGGATCAAATCCTGCAGCGCCTGAAGGCCCCCCCCCTCCCCCTGCTCAAGAAGAACATGAAAGGCCGTCTGAAGCTTGACAATGAACATCTGAATGATTCAGAGAAGGCTTGGGAGAAGGTGATGAGATCAGATGAGACCAACATCGAGATCTTTGGCAGCAACTCGACACGCCGTGTTTGGAGGAAGAGAGATGCTGACTATAACCCCAGAACACCATCCCCACCGTCAAGCATGGAGGCTTGATATTCTTACTCTCACTGTTAAAATGGACCTACCATTAAAATGATAGACTTTTAATTTCTTTGTAAGTGGGCAAACTTACAAAATCTGCAAGGGATCAAATACTTATTTCCTCCGATGTATATGAACACCAAGGTATTTATAGGAGCGGACCTGAGTTATGGGTTCATTGTGGATAACCACAGGCCTAAGGTCACCCACTGCCACACCCTAAAAGGGTCAATCCACACCCTTGCGTCCTGGTCAGTAGCAGAGATTGTCTCTAAGATGTCTCTACATTAAGAAGAGAATACCTGATGTAAAAGTCATTCAGTTAATTTGCTTTTTGCAGGTCATCAGAGGTACAGAGACTTTTTTTAGCTGGAGTCATATTTGTGATTGCCTTCATAGTGTCCCAAAGTTCCTTGGAGTTCATTGTAGAAAGGTTCTGTTAATCATTTCCTTATGTCTCCTTCTAGCTTCTCTGAGCATGTGATTAAGCTCCTTTTGCACACATTTCAGTTGCGTTTTATCCCGGTTTTTAAAAGCTATATTTTTACGATTGATGCAGTCCTTAACCTCTTTAGTTGTGTATGGCTTGTTGTTGGGGTATACAGTTATTTATTTCTGAGGTATCACATTGTCAACACAGAATTGTATATAGTCAGTTACCGTCTCAGTAGCATTATCCATGTCCATCTCATGAAAGATACTCCACTCAGTAGAGAGAAAACATCCTTTAAGAGACTCTTATAGGAGTTTTATCCCCCCGGGTCTCACATTTAACGTATTGTTGAAAACTGGGTAGCAGAGGTGGGACCAAGTCATTGTTTTGCAAGTCACAAGTAAGTCTCAAGTCTTTGCACTCAAGTCACAAGTAAGTCTCAAGTCTTTGCGCTCAAGTCCGAGTCAAGTCTCAAGTCAGGATGGGCAAGTTCAAGTCAAGTCCAAGTCCTACATTTTGAATTCTGAACTTCTCCCACCTCTGGCAATAAATCCTGAGTTGTTACCAAAGAAAACCTGTACTCAGCTTTGCTTTCTCCAATATCATTGAAATGCAGCCAGATGCTGCTTCTTTTTTCGGTTTTCGCTCATTTCTTGACTTTTTCTGACTTTTTCTGACTCGCTTGCATTTAAATCCGGCTCCCCGTCTCCCCGTCGCTCTGTGTAGCTGGCCTGTACCACTACACCTGCTGTCTTTGGAGCGTCTGCCCCCCACCCTTCTTTCACATAATGGTATGATCCTAGTGTGCACATGATTGGCCGCATGGTGGCCTAAGCAAAATAAAGTCCCGCCCCTCCCTGCATGGATTCCCAGCAAGAGTAGGAGTGGCTGAAGATTCGTCTCTCTCATGGTCAATTGCAATGATTGAAGTCCCCTAGAATAAAAACCGGAGTGTCAGGAGTGTGTCGTAGCTGCTGGTGAACACAGTCAGTGATTTGAGCTGCTGCACTTGCTGCGTTCCCGCTGGGTGGAATATAAACAGTGCAGGGGTCTTAGGCTCAAGCACATAAGTTCAACGTCGGGGCTGCAGATAGTCTCACGCAAAGTGTGTTGTCTGCACCACTTGTCATTGAGAAACACACAGATGCCCACACCTCTGCCTTTCACCGACGTTTCACTCCTGTCCGAGCGGATGAATGAAAAACCCTCCAGTTCACACAAAGAGTCGGGAATAGGGAATATCACGATGAAGCCACGTCTCAGTTTACTATGACTTTACCTCTCCTCTGATGCGCTGCCGTACTCCTCCTCTCCTTCCCCTTCTACTGAGACGTCTCCTCGCAGCTGTAAGTCGTATGTCCTCCGGCAGGTCGGGGGGGGGGGCAGCAGTGTGTCTCTGGTGTCTGACAGGTTATTTCCTCCCCGTAATGTTTGACAAGGTCAAAAAAGGTATAGGATAAAAAGTGCCAGTAAAAATGTTGCAAGGGTCGTCATTGTTCCAACTAAAAGGTGTGGTCAAAAATCAAGGAAGAAAAATTAAACCAACATAAAAAACCACAGCACATGACAGGAGCCCGGGTCGCAGCAGGGCCGCGCCACCGGAAGTAGTACATGAGTAACACAAAGTGTTTACTTCCTGTCTGTCTTCTTCTGCTGTTCCTGTTAGTGTTGACTTCCTGTCGGCCTTCCTCTGTTGATTTCTCTGACGTCCTACGCTCTGTCTTTTAATCTCTTTCCTCCTCTCACTTAGAAACTGTAATTGTTTTGCTTAGCAGCGGTGGGTGTATCAAGTATTAATAACCTCTGACATTTCCAAATTGACCTATCAGAATCGAGTATTCATCCAAGCCATGTAATAAAACAATATAAAAACTGTGCCTCTAAATGACTTGACTGGACTTGAGCTAAAGATGACATAAAAAACTAGATTATAGAACTATAACATATAACAAATAAACTATAGCGCTTTATGACAACATACTCATCGTCTCTTGTCTCTTTTAGTTTAGTGAATACAGCTTTAAAGACATCAATTGGGCGCATTGACAGCAGTTTCTAACCAAAGCGAACGACAACTTGTTTCTAAAATGACAGAGCAAGTGATGAATAATATAGTGTCATAAAGATATTGTGTGGCTGTTTGGAGTCATTAAGTAGCCCTCTTATTAAGGCCTATATATAGCACATTGTTGTGCCATATGGATTTGTGTGTATTATCCTTTTGCCATAAGCTTATCATCTCCTCATCAATTGGCTCTCTTGGTGTCAGCTTGGCAGCTGCAGTGCATGATGAGAGGGAATATGCAGAGCCAATCTTCACTACCAGAAGCAGATATCCAGGCGTTTCCACAAAAACAGAGCCATGTTCAAACGGTTGAAAGTTCCTCTGAGTGTTGCCAGGTAGGTTTCCATCTCTATCAGTCAGTGAAGTCAAATTGACCGGCAGATAGTACTGGTCCCTGCATGCCAAGGATTATGAGGCTTCGCTAAGCTGTTTTAGTATTCTAGGATATTTTCACATGTATTTAGCTTGGTAGTAAAAATGTTTTAAATATGTGTTTGACCTAAACTCCTTTTAGTTCGTCATGAACCTACACATAAATCCAGATGTATTTTATGATGCTTGGGCTCATATATTTTTTGCAATGAAGCTGGAAAAACTTAAGCCTAATTAAATCACATTGTGTGCAGACTTTATTGAATTGTGCAGTGTGCAGACGTTGTATTCTACTACTATTATTAAGGAATTAGAAAGTTGGTTTATTCTAGAGCAGCATTTAACACTAACTTGACTAAAACCCTTTTCATGATATTCTAAAATGTTGCATCTTAGGCGATGAAAACACCACCTAAAATATTTAGTGGGAAGGTAACCGCCTTTTATTGACAAAACTGGATTAACTCATCCCGTAGGGCCCGTGATGGTTGTTTTGCTGCCCTTTCAATATAAAAATAATGGATAGCATACAGTTACTATTAGCTAATAAGGTCAAATTTAAACAAAGGTCAGGTCATAAGAATCTTTAGCTGAAACATGACAAAATATAATCGTAAAATATATTATTCTAAATGAGTTGTTCGCAAACATTTTGGCTCGTAAATTCTTAAAATAAGTAATCACTGCATTCTAATGGTTCGATTTAAATGTAATGTGAAAATACCCAATCAATTAATGGAGATTAACCAGTCACAATTTAGCACTGGTTACATTTTTGAATTTTTTAAATGACCATGTTTTCCATGGAATACGTAATGAATGTAGGCTTTGGATAGATTGATTGGCAATGAAAAAATAAATGACATTTTCAGGTAAAAAGCAGGAAAAAATTAATAAAAACACACATCTGCTCTGAGGCGGAGTGACAATGCTCAGTAATGGATGCAGTGGCGGCGCCAGGGTATTTTTGTTGGGTAAACTATGGTAGGGCTAACCCATACAGTGCTGGTGCTCAAGTCAGTATTTGCAATTGAATTACATACACGCTATATCGCACCCCGTGAAACAGTGAAATGCCACACGTGAGGTTTAGATTATTTCCCTTTCTCAATCAAAATGGAACTGTATGAAATAAAACGGCACATTTGTCTTATAGTAAATAAAAAGGGATCACTGTGAACGGACATATGATAGTACACGTTGAAGATCCAATAGGGATACTGAATGGCGGTTCCGATTGATCTCAATCAGTAATGCATGACGCAGACCCAACGTTTCGTTGCTCTGATTGGCTGTAGGTCTATTCAAATTGCATTCGGAGGCATTTTGATCTGACCGCGGCCGCGCTGATATTATAACGCCAGAGAATTTCCACACTTTTAGTGTATAAAACTCCCCCACTACTTAGACTATTCCTTGCACCCCTCTTCTATAAGCCCGAATGGTCTCAACCATATTGCATCAGTAACGTGCACTTGTTGTTACAGCAGGATCAGTTTGTGTGTTGTGGACACGACCCGTATATTTTCGCAATCCGTGTTCTCAACATTTTGCATTTAGCTTATTATTTAATTGAATTTGCTTACTTTAACATCACTTTTCATGGTGGGGCTAAAGTGGGGCTAAGCCATTTCTTGGTATGGCTGTAGCCTACCCCAGCCATACCCTGGCGCCGCCACTGAATGGATGTCAACGGAGGATTAAAGTTGCTTTTAAATGGAGAGCATGGACACTGCCCCCCCCCCCCCCCCCCCACACACACACACACGCACACTGAACAGTTGTTAGTCTGGTGAAATGGCTAATGGAATATAAATTCACAGCATTTTCTAATTAAAAAAAGTAATTATTATGATTTATTAAATACTTTAAATTGTATGTAAAAAAAGAAAGAAAGACAATTGAAATGCTGCAAACATTTCCAATTAATTTCTAACACATTTTTATATCTGGTAAACCATTATTACATGCTCGAGGACTAATGAGGAGATGATCTATGGTGCTTATCAATATCCAATAATAAATCAATGTCAATGAGCCTCCAGCAGCAGGTAGCCCTGAGCTGGAGTCCCCGTGTGAGCCGAGCCTCACCGAATCGTTTCCAGCGCGTTCTGCGCCCTTTTCATTTTCGGTGATTTGGTTACGTAAGAGATTAAGAGTGTGTGAAGGTGGAGATGTTTGGAGCGGACAGTTTTTCTGGCATTAGGCTGCCTGCACACACACACACCATGAGGCTGCCTGCTAAAGGCTGAAGCTGGAGCCTCGTTCCACCGTGCGTCCTACCGGAGGAGCTGATCCGTCAACATGCCCACCTTTTCAGTCATGTATAAAGGAGCCGTCATCATTAGCAGGTAAAAGCATCTCGTGCGTGTGTGTGTGTGTGTGTTGGCTCGCTGCTGTCTTCACCCTTTGTTAGTGTGGAGTGTGTTGGTGTCGGTGCTGGAGTGTTGTTTACAGCAGCTGTGTGGAAGTTACAGGTAGAGGTTCCTACATGTGTGATGTTGATGTGGGGGGACAGTTGGGGGAATCTGCCGCGGGGCTGTCGGTGGAGCGGTAAACGCGGTGCTGCGCGTGATGGAGGCGCGTTAGTGTCCAAATGTGTTCCATGTTGGAGTGCACAGTAACCAATTCTATAAATTCACGTTTATAGTAAAAACGTGTTAAAGCTCAGGAGAGTGTTTATTTCTGATGTTTGTTCATCATTCCACACACATAGAGCTCCCCATCTGTTGGTGTGCACGCATCACTTTAATCATTCCGCGGCTTACATGCAGGGTTCGCAGGGTAACTTATAAATGTATTCCGTAACAATTACTTATAACCTCTAAAAACAATGTTATTAGTAACCTAATCTGAGTATCACAATATAAAGGTAATGTAACCTGATTACTTTCCGTTACTTTTGGATAAATGCAATGTAAATAAATACAAGAGAAAACAAAAATCCACAAGATGTTTGTTTTACTTATGTTAGACAACAGAGAAACGTGAGCCTAGAAAAGAAGAAAAGAAGATATTCAGGATACAAAATATTCTGTTTTTAAAGGAAAACCCGACTTCCATTAATTCAGGATACCACATAGTAGAGTTTAGATAAGCAAAACATAATGATAATCAGAAAATGCTCAGTTTTTGTTTTATACATAGAGTATTAAGATAATGTGGGTTCAGCTAGACATTTCCAGTGAAAGCATTCTTTAAACTGAAGACGTGGGACTCGTTTCAGTTAAGAAGGGTTGTGATTTAGGCTAGTGTTGGTACTATGTCTTCATGGGTGATTAAACGTATTGTAAATCACTGTGGATTAAAGTGTCAGCTCAATGTAATGTAATGTAAACAATAAAAACACAATGTCACTTTGCATTCTATAACCTAGTAGTTTAGATGCCTTAACTGTTGGGGAAATATTTTCCAAGGCCCATAACTTTGACCCAGTTTATCAGTTCATACTGTCCTGACCGAGCACACACACCTGTAACCTTGGCTGCTGTGCTCTCAGTGTTTTGTCTCCCTGTTCCTGCATGTTGGCGTTAGCTGATAGAGGTGTTATGCTTCTATCTTGTTCTGCACAATGTTGATTATTCTCTCTGAACTAGTTAAAACCTTGAGCTACAGGAGGGTTCTTCAGAATTGATTGTGGCATCTCTACTGTGTGGTCAAACCATGGCCCGTGACATGTCTTGTGAATTCTCCGGCCGAAGCTCCAAATAAACCCATCAGTGTTTGCCATCAAAGCTCCAGCTCTCCCCGTGTCTCCTTTGAGTCGGTGACTCCTCCTGCATTGCTACACAGAAGTTTCCCCCACATTAACCAGTATGAATGTACACATTTTAACCCAGGACATGATCTTTCCTGACCCTTGGCAATAGAGTGGTGCAGTGATAACGTATATTTAGGGCCAACCCAGAAGTTAGCATCACAAGGGCTCCCTCCACCAGAAGCAATGGGATCTTTCCATTGGATTTTGGAATATTGAAAATAATAAGATTGTTGGCAAACACATTTTTGATACCTACACGTTTTGTTCAGCAGGATTATCTCCGCATTATAAACACCACTTTGTACCAAATCAAAAAAAAAAGTATTTAGCTTTTTAATTTAGCTTTAAAAAAGCTAGCGTTAGTCAATAAACAAACTACATCCTGTGGCCAACCCGGTATCACGGCAAGACGTGAACATGTGACGATTTACCATGCTGGGAGACGTGAAGATGTCACGATTTCGTCCCTTCAAACGTGACAGTTACACAGTATTGTTAACATGGCCCAGCCAGTGGAGACATACCCGGAAATGCCAAGCAAATCCTCTACCCCGACGGTCGGTTGTTATTGTCAATATTAATATAATAACTAGAGAATGCAATTCCTGAAGAAATTGCTAGTGGGAATGCTTTATGCTGAAAAGCTGACGCTAAACTGCTATGCTGAAATGTAATGTGTAAGAAGAAAGTGTAGAATTTAGATTTAAATGATACATGAACACTGGGGGCTTGAATGTGTGATGAGTGAAGAAAAGAAAGTAAAAAGGCTTGGAAAAGCAGCAGAATATTTGAACTGCAAACTTTTGAACTAACTTGATGGTGAATGATCTGTCACCATGGCAACGGCATTTGATGACACCCCATAATACGCTTAGATGCGTTGATGGCTGCATCATTACCAAACCTGTGAAGTTTTGGGCCGTTTGAAGCATTTTCACTGAAGTTATGAGAAAACCGTGTTTCATGGCGAGCATTGTGTTGCCATGGCAACGGCATTTGAAGAAATCTCAAAACTGTCACGCAGATGTCTTCACGGCTGGACTGTTAGCACACATGTGAATTTTGAGCACTTTTTGAACATTTTCATAGGAGTTAAAGGGACATCGTGTTTTATGGCGAGGGATGCGTTCCCATGGAAACGGCATATGGTGAGATTTCAGATTTGGCGTAGAGCTGTTGAGGCATGGACCGGTGATATACAAGTGAAGATTGGGGGACGATTGGACCGTGTCCATTGGACTTACAGCGACATCGTGTTTCATGGCGAGTGGTCTGTCGCCATGGCAACGGCATTTGATGACACCATAACCATAACAGATATCTGTGAAATTTCAAAACGTGAAGCATGTCAAGGAAGTTGAGTATCTGAAGTGTAATTTTTGTGTACTTTCGGGTTAATAATGTGGCCTTTTTGGCAGTTTAACTAAAGGTGTGCGGCTGCTGCTGTGAGGAAATATCAGCCTGAAATTACAATGGGTTTTAATGGAGACATGTTGAACGTTTTTGTCACTTCATGCTCTCAAGAGGCATTTTGTTTAATTGTTTTGCTTAATTATTTGTCATTTTTCAAGCTACGAGATGTTTTCCTACGTTTGTCATGAAAAATTATGTCTCAGGAATGTAGGGTTTGGGAATTATGGCAGTTTTAAAAAAAATATGAAGGCAAATTTCAAGGTTTCCTACCCTCTAGCACTCTAGTTAATGTTAAAATCTGAAGAAAGCCTCTTTACCTTGGTCTGAACAATGTTTAATATCTCTAAAAGTAAGAATCAGATTTAAAAGTTGTGTTACACGAATAATGTCAGAAAGATGTGTAACATTTTAAAGTTGGAATGAGGTTTCTGAGTGAAAGTATGAATGAACAGTTAGCAGTTGAAGTCGCATGAAGATTGTTCAAGTCTGAAGATTTTCTCCATTGACTTCAATGGTTAAAAATGTGATGAATTATGGGATGTATCTCTGGAATTATGAAAGTTATAAATAATCCAAATGATAGCCATCGATTCCCGACCGAGCTGAACATTTTGATGTTCGAACGGAGTTTCTGCGATGTTGAATGCAGGAGGAGAAGAGGTGCAAAATTCAGGCGGAATAATAAAAATGTTGTCCGTAGAATAACATATAGTTGGAATGCTGTATCAGCATTCCCACTAAATGATTTATTTTGTAATAGTCACACTCGATTTCGCCGATTTTCTTGTTGCCCCAGCTGGTCGACACCTCTTTTAGCAGAAACAAAGGCTACATTAATGTATTAAATCGATTAAATCCATGTGTGTCGTTGTAAAATTAACGGACGTGACATTGTGCAATTGCGTTGCCAGGCAACAGCTTGCGTTCATGTTAATTTACAAACTCTTCAACTAGAACCGTAGTTATATTTAAAAACATGTTAGAAGGCCTCACGAAATACTTTAATGTACATTTTAATTTAAATGTGAAGGAATGTGTGTGTATAACAAAATACATCCGTCATAAACAATACCGGAAACAGACGTAGGCAAGATCCTCAGCTCGGTGATTGGATGGTTTAGCCGCAATGCACGTTGGGATATGGTGTTTATGCGATGTGAAATCCGAAAACATTTAAAAAAAAATAATAATACTTTATTCCGAGTGTGCTTGCTTTTCTCTTTGAAAGTCATCACATAACGGCATTGTAATACACGGTTCGGCTGCATTAAATATTACTAGGGCTGTCAAGTTAACGCGTTAATAACGCGTTAACGCAAAAAAAATTAACGCCACTAATTATTTTAACGCGATTAACGCATGTGTATTTTTTGTCCTCGGCCGCCCCGTAGTTTCAGAGCGCATCGAGTTTAAAATACCATCTACAAGCTGATGCTGACAGCCCCGCTCCTGCCGCCCGCTTGTGGCAGACCACACTTCCACGCTCACCGGCAGGCCCGGACTGGCCATCGGGAGGACCGGGAGGGTGTGTGTATGTGTGGTGCGAGCGAGGCACACCTTACGTGTTGTTGTTGTTGTTGTTAGCATCTGGTGCTAGCTAGCTGCGCTAACGGATATAAGAAGCTGTTTCACTGAAAACAGAGGAGCGACATTTCGCCGACAACTGCGCCGAGCACTTGACTTTATGCAGGTAGCCAGACAGTGGGACATTGTACGAAAAGTCAGCACACTCAGCACGGATAGTGTGCGCAACATGATTGCAGCGTCCAGGCAGCTCCCGTTCAAGCATATATGCCTTGAGCTGCACATAGCTCCAACGATCCATCACAGTGTCTCCACATTCTCACACACACACACACACACACACACACACACACACACACACACACACACACACACACACACACACACACACACACACACACACACACACACACACACACACACACACACACACACACACACACACACACACACACACACACACACACACACACACACACACACACACACACACACACACACACACACAGTATTATTGTATGAGAGAGGTTCCAGGTTGAATTGAGGTGAATATTTGTAATGTTCAGAGGTTGTTGTGTTTAATATTCATGAGAATATTTGTCATTGTTCAAATGATAATAAACAAACATATAAAGCATATTTGTCCACTCATATGTTGATAAGAGTATTAAAAACTTGAAAAATATGCCTCTAAGGTACATTTAGAACAGATAAAAAATGTGCGATTAATTTGCGATTAATCGCGATTAACTATGGACAATCATGCGATTAATCGCGATTAAATATTTTAATCGACTGACAGCCCTAAATATTACATATCTGCCGTAGTTCTCTATTTATAGAGCCCTGATGAGAAGACTTCTATACAAACAGGAAGAACTGCCGCCAAAACTGAAAACGTGACGTGGATCATAAATATATCAGCAATTAAACAACATCTTACATTTCTTTTCACACAATACGTCTCCTTGCAGTATCAACACTAATTCGGCTGACTTTTATATTTAATCCAATTGGTAGATAGGCTGTATTTACACCATAACGGTGCACAGCTGATAGAAAGGGACACCTACTGGTTAAAGCACGTTATTGAATTTGATTATTTTTATTATTAGCAGTAGCGTGGCGTGGGGAACAATTTAGGGGAAGCCCATTTTTTTGGGTTGGGGGGGGGGGTGGTCAATAACATAACCAGATGAGTGATTACAGCGCCCGGTATCATTTTACACACATTTGTATCACACAGATGCAGGACTTGCACACGCCTGTTATCTAACCGACAGGTCCGCACGCACTCTCCAGCCGAAACTCTCTCGTCTTGTTAATTTAAGCATTTTCTTATTAATTTATGCAGACACACCCCCCCCCCCCCAATGCAATACCAGCCGCTCAATGCGCAGTGCAGATTCGGTAATGAATAAAAAAGAAGGATTCATTCACAAAGTAAATCAGGAGACCTTTAAAGTTTTACGCTCACATCAAAGTATCAGTAGGCGTGTATGAAACACATGAATTCAAAAACAATTATGTACAGAAACATTTGCATGCGATAGTCCACCTTCTCTTCCCTTCCCTTTCTAACACACGGCAAGTGCAGCAACAGTCCTCGTTTCTGTAATTAGCTCACTCCGTAGTCCAAAAGTAACTAAAAAATATAAACAATCTCATCTATTCAGGTGATCGGGCCCTATATGGAATAAATAATGCTTCATTTGCTTGATAATTTCAAACGGCGGTGATGACAGTTACAGTAGGCTACTACATAAAACTGATGTTGATGTGATTTGATTGGATGGCAGTGTCCAATCAAATCGCCAGCCGCCAGCTGCCTCTGAAGGGAAGCCAGAGGCGGCTGGCTTCCCTTGGCATGGCCCTGACCAATCACAGGTTGGCAGGGGCATCACGTGGGCCTCATCTGATTGGTCAATCCCTCAATTTTTTTTCACCAAGGGAAGCCCGATTCAGCTGGCCTCCTCTCGCAACAGTGAATGCAATCTACTGTTTCACCATAACATCTAGAGGGGCGCTGTTTGTTTCACTCTTTGTAAAATACTCAATGAGAGTGGGGGAGAGACGGGCCGGCAGCAACACACAGCAAAGGAGAATTATCGAAACAAAACAAAGTGTTTTTATTTATTTATTTAAATTATAACTACAATCCGAAAAAACAGGGGAAGCCTGGCTTCCCTTGGCCTCCGGGAGAAAACGCCACTGATTATTAGACTGTATATAATGACTATTTTGCACATCCCTTTCAAGATTTCAAGATTTTCTAAGGTTTATTGACATATCATATACGGTGTAGTTATGCAATGAATGAAAAACTTGGGTCGCAGGTTCCTCAACAGTGCATTACAAGACATCTATCAATATGTGTGTACCTCCACCATTACATTGTCATATTCTGCACATTTCTTATACTATCTACATACATCTTATAAGAGTATAATACATATGTATAATATCAGTTAAAATAAGTGCTTCAACATAGTTAACATTGCAGGAAAGCAATATATTAGACGTTAAGTACTTTGTCAGGTTTAATATTTATCTGTAGATACCCCCAAAGCTTTTTTCTTATTCAAAAGACGACCTTAACCTAAAGTATTCTTTAATGTTTAAATAAAGCCTTATTAGTTTGTCTGTTTTGCACATCCTCCTATTAATATCTAATAATAAAAATAATAAAATTCAATAACGTGCTTTAACCACTAGGCGTCCCTTTCTATCAGCTGTGCACTGTTATGGTGTAAATACAGCCTATCTACCAATTGGATCAAATATAAAAGTCAGCCGAATTAGTGTTGATACTGCAAGGAGACGTATTGTGTGAAAAGAAATGTAAGATGTTGTTTAATTGCTGATATATTTATGATCCACGTCACGTTTTCAGTTTTGGCGGCAGTTCTTCCTGTTTGTATAGAAGTCTTCTCATCAGGGCTCTATAAATAGAGAACTACGGCAGATATGTAATATTTAATGCAGCCGAACCGTGTATTACAATGCCGTTATGTGATGACTTTCAAAGAGAAAAGCAAGCACACTCGGAATAAAGTATTATTTTATTTTAAAATAAAGTTTTCGGATTTCACATCGCATAAACACCATATCCCAACGTGCATTGCGGCTAAACCATCCAATCACCGAGCTGAGGATCTTGCCTACTCTGTTTCCGGTATTGTTTATGACGGATGTATTTTGTTATACACACACATTCCTTCACATTTAAATTTAAATGTACATTAAAGTATTTCGTGAGGCCTTCTAAAATGTTTTTAAATATAACTATGGTTCTAGTTGAAGAGTTTGTAAATTAACATGAACGCAAGCTGTTGCCTGGCAACGCAATCGCACAACGTCACGTCCGTTAATTCCACATCCACACACATGGATTAACATCAATTTAATACATTAATGTAGCCTTTGTTTCTGCTAAAAGAGGTGTCGACCAGCTGGGGCAACAAGAAAATCGGCGAAATCGAGTGTGACTATTACAAAATAAATCATTATTATATTAATATTGACAATAACAACCGACCGTCGGGGTAGAGGATTTGCTTGGCATTTCCGGGTATTTCTCCACTGGCTGGGCCATGTTAACAATACCGTGTAACTGTCACGTTTGAAGGGACGAAATCGTGACATCTTCACATCTCCCAGCATGGTAAATCGTCACATGTTCACGTCTTGCCGTGATACCGGGTTGCTGTACTACGAAGCAGGATTTGCGGTTAGCGAGGTAACTTCAGGGTTAACTCTGAGTTTCCGGTCCTACGACGCTGGTTCACTTCTTACCGGGGTAGATCTCCATGGTAACTTATGCGGAGCAGGTTTGGTTCCAGATAAGAGATCAACTCAGTGAAAGCACCGCCTGCTGACCTCAGTGTGCAGAGTTTAAAGCTATCAAGTCATATTACAGGATAAAGCAAATGTATGGCAGTTTAAACTGCCATATGCAGGGAAGACGCCGACGTGTCACACTTATCATTCATATCACATCATATCACATCATAATATATCATATATTTCCTTATCTGTGTCAACTTTGCGAGCCGTATCTGGCCGTGCAACACTTACAGTGTCACATACTGTATGCCTAAGTATTATTTTAAGAAACACATTAAGTTGACGAAACATTAGAGTAATTAAAGTCAGATCCACTTGTGTCTTAAGGCCCTGACACACCAGGCCGAAATCGGCCGTTTTCTTTAGTCGGACGACGAAGCGTGCCCTGTCGCCCAAACTCAATTTGGTGTGTCCCGCACCGTCGGTTGTGACACGCCTTATTTGGCCTTTCATGGCCGGCGCACGGCTGATTCAACATGTTGAATCGGCCGAATCGGCCACAGGCAGTCGGACAAAGAAATCACTCTGATCAGCTCTTCAGCTAGCGAATCAGTGCATGAGAAGCGAAACGGTTGCTTGAGAATGTCTTCCACAAGCAACACTCCAATTGCTGATAGCTCCAGTACCGCACGAAACATGTTTTCGATGGACGAGAGTGAAAATGGAACGCACACGCTATTTGTTGTTTGTTTAGATCACGCAGTCTGTTCTTCTTCTCTGTCTTCCGGTTGTTGCCTCTTTTGAATGACGAATACACACTACCGCCGCCTGCTGGTAAGGAGAGTTATTGCCACTCACGCATGCGCAGTTCGTACGTGCTCGGCTGAAGTCTTTGCGGTGTGTTCCAGTGCGACACATGGCCAAGACGCAGGAGAACACGGCGACGCAACAGTCGGCGTCGGCGTCGACGAGTTCTCTGGTGACTGCTTGGTGTGTCAGGGCCAGTGATATCATAAAACTCTTAATGTACGCATTCAGACACTCTGTATTTATTTATTTTTACCAGCTGTTCTGTATTCACCAAGCAGGTACAACTATGTGGCTTTTATCCTAGATTATGGGTTTAAGTCATGGATGTTTAAAGTTGAACTTCTTCATATTTGACTAACATGATAGTTTACTTTTCATTCATGAAGTATGACGCTGCGCTGTCAGTACGCTTGTCCATGTTTGTGATTGGTCAAATGTTGCTAACCCCGCCCCTTTCACGTGAACGCGCTCTCAGCCGGACAGAGAAACCCTGGTTGATTTATCGAGTTGATAACCAGTGTCGTAGGACCGCTTAGCGAGAGCGCGTTTGTTAGGGTTAGGTAAGCTGGGTAACTCAAACATATCCAGGGTCTGTTGAACTGGCTTCGTAGTACAGGCCACTGGTCACATGGCTGCACATCACCACCGCTAAGCTAAAGGTGGCTAATGTTGGGCGTGATGACGTTTAGTCTCATTTAGACACCAGTGGGTTATTTAATGACGTATTTTAATTAAACATCTTCAGTTTTTGATCAGAAAAACAGACCTTTTTTTCAAACATCTTCCCTAAAACACCTTAAAAAAATGGAACAGAACTGGACATAGTAAATTGTGTAACAAACATAACGGTTTATTGTACACAATTTACATGTAAAAAAAGGGGATGTACTGATGGATTGAGCTTCATTGGGATCACGTGGCCAAAGAAACTTGAGCTAAGATATTTTGGGGTGTGTATGTCAAGATAACATTAATGTTTACAATAACAGATTCTCAGGATACATTAACAACATCTGACAGGAATGTGTCTACAGGTCATCAGTGTGAATAATGCTCATCCTGTGATCAGACTTTATGAAGTATTCTGCGTGTTACCTTCTTCAGGACGTCTCATTGTTTCCCTGACAGCAGTCTCTGGTTGCTACTGATGCTCCCTCTGCATCTGAAATATAAAAAATAATCCTTGCCGTTTGCTTGGCAACCAGACAGGGTTGTGTAATTGCTGAGATGACATAGATCCAGATTTCCAAAACATTATCACAATAATCTCTAAATTTGACCAACTAAGTGTTGCTAATTGTACGTAGAGGTGTGCTCTGGTTTACATTTTATTTGACCCCATCTTTTGTAGTGTACATTCCAAACAAATCAATGTTTATTTGCTATTTGAGCAGATTGATATGATCTATAACACAATTCATACCTTCAAAAAAGGTATTTCATAGTTACCACTAAAAGGTTAAAGGGCTACTGTGGTGTTAAAACCTTCTGAAGAGAGCGACTGATGATCATTTGTGTCCTCTAAATATTTAATTACACAACCAAAGGAAAAACACTAGGGGGAATCTTCAAGACAATTGTGTTGTATAAATTAGAGGACTGTGCCAAAAGCACAAACAAATATAACTGGATTAGTGTTTAGTCAACTGGACGCAGGGAATCTCAAAAAGAATCTTCCTAATGCGGCTTAATTAGGAGGTAAAGAATACTCCGGATCTGTTCGGGTTGCTCCTGCTTCAGGTCCTTACACCACTCAATGTTTCTCTCACCATCACCATCATCCTCCAACAGCTGTTTTTAGTGCTCTGATATACCCACTGTACACAAACTGCTCAGCAGCTAACAGCAGACACACAGTTAGAGACTGTCTGAACGCAGCAGAGCAGCCGATAACCACTCAGAATATTTATGGTACATCACTATTGTGTTAACAACTGAATGCAGCCCCAAAAATGAGTACAGTAAAGCTGCTGTAAAGATCTCAACGCCTCACCTGTTTGCCAAACGCTTTGTTTAATTTGTCTAATCATCCACATTAGTCATTTATTGCCTAACTGATCAATTCATCTTGGATATGTTTTTAATTTATGTGACTTTGTAGTGTTATCTTATTTACTCTGCAGGGATAGCTGCTAGTTTCCTCATCTTTTCTTGAAGATAAACCGAGATGTAGCAGATGTGTGAGTTTTTATAAATATGATTGTAAGATGGGTTATATGTCACAATACATAAGAGTTATATGAGCTTTGATCAGTATGCCTACAGACAACATGAGTCATATCAGGTTGTATGTTCCCATCGTCAAATACGAGCCACAGGAATGTTTAATATCAGTCAAAGTTTTCTAGTAACAGCTGCGGTTTCAAACACAGGGTTAATGCTGTGAAATTGATGGTTTTCCCAACATAATTACTTAAGATAGTTAAGGCAAGGGAACGATTCAGTTCATGATTTGGGTTCAATTGGCACATCTGGATATGAAAGTCTCCATGATGAATGTCCTGTGTTTCTGTCATCCGACCTTGGGTCTGGTGCTCTTAAAATAATGTCACAAGACTTCCTTCTTTCTCAAGTCATTATTCCTTCAGTTAATATGAATTTAAATACACTAAACTTAATAAATATGGGTCATATGCTGCTTGTACACACACACACACACACACACACACACACACACACACACACACACACACACACACACACACACACACACACACACACACACACACACACACACACACACACACACACACACACACACACACACACACACACACACACACACACACACACACACACACACACCTTATTTTACCCTGCTGTATATTTTTACAGTCAGCATTCTGTGTTAGGATGCTCTTATGCTAAAACTGTACATGGTGGAGTCTTTCTATCCACCCAGAGGTGAACATTGTTGCTCTCAGCTGTGGCAGATAGTGTCTCTAGAGTTACAGGGAGTATATGCAGCTTGGGACCCTCAGCTCGACAAGCTGCTTTAATATGTGAGAATGGGTGGAGTTGGACAGGTTGTATTATTGTTCAATCGTCCCTGACTTACTGAGTGAGTGTTGGACTTTTCCCAGCTTCACCATGTTGTGTGATATACTGCTTCAGTTCACTTTAAGAACAAATCTGAATGGGACCACTACAGAATATTGCAGATGAACATTAAATATCCAATAAGTCACTACAACACTGCGACTGGTGCTTTAAAACTACTGAGTGTTGTTTTAAATTTGAAAGACGTCCACATTCTAAACATTTAACACTAACAGGAAAAGTTCATTATTATTATTCCATAGTTATTTTTAGTTTTTAGAACGTTTTTTCACCATCCACAATCACAAAATCATAGAATGTGACTAAAGATCACGATGTGTGAAGAGTGGCTGTAATGCATGGGGTGACCACCAGACAGACAGAAAGAGAGACAGACAGAGAGACAGACACACAGACAGACAGACACACAGAGAGACAGACAGACAGACAGACACACAGAGAGACAGACACACAGAGAGACAGACAGACAGACAGACAGACAGACACACAGAGAGACAGACACACAGAGAGACAGACACACAGACAGACAGACAGACAGACAGACAGACAGAGAGACAGACACACAGAGAGACAGACAAACACACAGACAGACACACAGAGAGACAGACAGACAGACAGAGAGACAGACACACAGAGAGACAGACAAACACACAGACAGACACACAGAGAGACAGACAGACAGACAGACAATGAGACTTGTCTGTAGTTCCTGCCATCACAGATGTAAAAAAACTAACAAATAATAGTGTTTATTTGACAGATTTGTATCTTCTATTTTGAGATGTTTCTATTTAATGTTTGTTTATTTTCTCCTCTTTTTATTTTTTAAATTATGTGTAACGCTGTTACATGATGCTATTAACAGCATTCCCACTATCTGTTCTTCTATGCACAAAATTCTTTATTATTCCGCCTGTTATTTTGGCCCTCTTCTCCTCCCACATTCCACATCGCAGAAACTCCGTTCAAACATCAAAACGTTCAGCTCGGTCGGGAATCGATGGCTATTACTTTTCTCATTCATAACTTTCATAATTCCAGAGATACATCCCATAATACATCACATTTTTAACATTTTAACTTTAACATTGCGCAGCTCGTTAAGGCAGAGTGCGTGATGTCACAGCTAGAGTGGAGGACAGTTTGAAATTTGCCTTCATATATTTTTTTAAAACTGCCATAATTCCCAAACCCTACATTCCTGAGACATAATTTTTCATGACAAACGTAGGAAAACATCTCGTAGCTTGAAAAATGACAAATAATTAGGCAAAAAATAATTAAACAAAATGCCTCTTGAGGGCATGAAGTGACAAAAACTTTCAACATGCCTCCATTAAAACCCATTGTAATTTCAGGCAGATATTTCCTCACAGCAGCAGCCGCACACCTTTAGTTAAACTGCCAAAAAGGCAACATTATTAACCCGAAAGTACACAAAAATTACACTTCAGATACTCAACTTCTTTGACATGCTTCACGTTTTGAAATTTCACAGATATCTGTTACTGTTCTTCCACAAAAGGTTCACATGTAAGAGGTTTATCTCTCATTCAGAACAATGGAAACCTTTGATCTCTGCACAGCTCGTTAGCTCAAATATAAACACCTGTGTCATGGAACACGATGATGTCATAACACACAGGTGTTCGTGTTTGAGCTAACGACGTGGTCACTGGAGTTTAACAGACTGTCTGAGCCTATTGTTTTCTGTCTGATGGAGACTTCATACTGACTTCAACATGTTCCACATATTTTATACATTATTGGTGACACACAGCTGTCGTCGTTAGCTCAAATATAAACAGCTGTGTCATGGAACACGTTGATGTCACATTGACAGGTTTGGTAACGATGCAGCCATCAACGCATCTAAGCGTATTATGGGGTGTCATCAAATGCCGTTGCCATGGCGACAGACCACTCAGTATGAAGCACGATGTCGCTGTAAGTCCAATGGACACGGTCCGATCGTCCCCCAAACTTCGCTTGTATATCACCGGTCCAGCCCTCAACAGCTCTACGTTAATTATGGGGTTTCTTCAAATGCTGTTGCCATGGCAACACAATGCTCGCCATGAAACACGGTTTTCTCATAACTTCAGTGAAAATGCTCCAAACGGCCCAAAACTTCACAGGTTTGGTAACGATGCAGCCATCAACGCATCTAACCGTATTATGGGGTGTCATCAAATGCCGTTGCCATGGCGACAGACCACTCGCCATGAAGCACGATGTCGCTGTAAGTCCAATGGACACGGTCCGATCGTCCCCCAAACTTCGCTTGTATATCACCGGTCCAGCCCTCAACAGCTCTACGTCAATTATGGGGTTTCTTCAAATGCCGTTGCCATGGCAACACAATGCTCGCCATGAAACACGGTTTTCTCATAACTTCAGTGAAAATGCTCCAAACGGCCCAAAACTTCACAGGTTTGGTAACGATGCAGCCATCAACGCATCTAAGCGTATTATGGGGTGTCATCAAATGCCGTTGCCATGGCGACAGACCACTCGCCATGAAACACGATGTCGCTGTAACTCCAATGGACACGGTCCAATCGTCCCCGAATCTTCACTTGTATATCACCGGTCCATGCCTCAACAGCTCTACGCCAAATCTGAGATCTCACCATGTGCCGTTTCCCGGAAACGCATCCCTCGCCTTAAAACACGATGTTGTCGTGATACCTATGCAAATGGTCTAAAACAGCACCAGACTTCAGATAATGGTTAATGGTCCGACCCTCAACAGCTCTATGTCAATTATGGGGTGTCATCATATGCCGTTTCCATGGAAACGCATCCCTCGCCATGAAACACGATGTCGCTTTAACTCCAATGGACACGGTCCGATTGCCCCCAAACTTCGCTTGTATATCACCGGTCCATGCCTCAACAGCTCTACGCCAAATCTGAGATCTCGACATAGGCTGTTTCCATGGAAACGCATCCCTCGCCATAAAACGGTTTTCTCATAACTTCAGTGAAAATGCTCCAAACAGCCCAAAACTTCACAGGTTTGGTAACGATGCAGCCATCAACGCATCTAAGCGTATTATGGGATGTCATCAAATGCCGTTGGCATGGCGACAGATCATTCGCCATCAAGTTAGTTCAAAAGTTTGCAGTTCAAATATTCTGCTGCTTTTCCAAGCCTTTTTACTTTCTTTTCTTCTTTCATCACACATTCAAGCCCCCAGTGTTCATGTATCATTTCAATCTAAATTCTTCACTTTCTTCTTACACATTACATTTCAGCATAGCAATTCAGCTTCAGCATAAAGCATTCCCACAAGCAATTTCTTCAGGAATTGCATTCTCTAGTTTTAACATGCTGCTGTAACAAAAACATTTCCATTTGGGTTCAATAAGGTATATCTTATCTTGTGTTATCATTGTCAAGAAATGCCTCAAAGAGTGTATGGGTAGGACCAGTTGGCTGTTTTCTTTCTTCTATATAGTGGGACTGTTACTGTGTTCAGGGGGCTCTCTATCCTCTGAGCATGAAGCTGCTATTTTCCTGCATTTGAGATCGATTTCAATTGTATCTGACTTTCTTCATTACTTTATTAAATATAACAAAAGACAAACTGTGTCCATGAATCATTTATCAGTAAGGGAATTAGAATTTCCAGCACAATCTTATCTTATCTTATCTTACTACCTTAAAGGTCCCATGTCATGCTTTTCCGGTTATTACCCGTCCCCTTGTCTGCAGAGTCACAAACCCTCAAAGTACACCCTGTAGTGTAGCGAGTAAAACTCTAACACAGAAAATACCTGTCTATGCTGCCCCAGAACGCCTCGTTGGAGATTTCTCTTTTTCTTCCAGGGTACAGTGACGTGACCAATCCGTGGAGCTCCTCACACACACACACTCTCTCAGCGGCGAAACTGTGGCGCGCTTACACTGTAGGTGCGCCGCATTTGGGGGTGCTGCAGCCCCCTCAGCACCCCCCCCTTCCCGCGTCCATTCGCGATGTCTCGCTGTCTCGCAGACCCCACGCAGCAAGCAAGAAATGAACCCAGCTCACACTGTCCGCTCCTCGCAGCAGCGAGCCGCGCAACGTCCCGCCAACACGGCACCCAGACCCCACGCAGCATTCTCATCTGTTTGTCATTGCTGGTGTCATTTTCTGGTTGCTAACAAACGCCATTGTAACACATAATCACTGATGTTCCGCTGTAACGGTGGTGGACTCATCAGAACAGAGTGAGCGAGCTGACCAATCAGAGCACAGTGGGCTCACAGGGGGGGGGGGGGCAGGAGCTCCAACAAGCCATGTAGGACAGAGAGTGAATACACATACTATACAGAGATGCTGTATGAGAAACCAATGTTACATTACACAATGTAAATCTATTCTAGTATACCTCAACAATGGAATTATGATCAGTAGAAATGGCCATGACATGGGACCTTTAAAGTCTGCCCAGCCTGACTGCTGCCAGCGGAAAGCAGCAGACACACTGGGCAGAGAGGGAGAGGGGGCACAACAATTTTGACACTCCTGCTGAACGAAGACACTACAGACTCAACCCGGGTAGAATAAGTATGCAGTCTAGATTTAGAAGACAGATTTGGTTTAAATCTTACAACGTATGCCAACCATATGTGTCAGATCTTCTATCACTGAGTCAAACTGCTCTCATGATGTCACGCCCTGACTGTGCAGCTGAAGCCTCTACTCTGTGAAGGAAAAACAAGTGAAAGCTTTTCAAGTTTAGTTTATGTTGTACTTATTTTCTCCTCTCTCCCCCGACAGGACATTAATGGGTCCATTCGGAGTAGACAGAGCTGTTCATTCCATGGAGTTCACTGACTGTGAGAATGGCCTGGGTAAGTAGGGTTTGTATTTGTTACTGAAGCCATGGATACAAGGAATGACTGATCAAAGGAAAATGGGTTTCCTGCAGAACATAAAATACACACTGAAAACTACACTGCTGCAGGGAGAACATGCACTCCACACAGAAATAAAACATTAAACCCCCACTGATGCAGAGAAAACATGAGTCTTACAAAAATCAAACACTTGGCCCTAAAGATCAAATCAAATCAAATCAAGTTTTATTTATATAGCACATTTTTAAACGATTTTTGGTCGAGCCAAAGTGCTGTACATATAGTAAAAATACCCTACAGTAAAGACACTTTACAGCAAATACAACAGCACAGTTTGTACAGAATATCAGTATGAGAAAAACAACACCCTCTGTCCTTAGACCCTCACATCGTACAAGGAAAAACTTCCAGAGAAAAACCCACATTTCAAAGGGAAAAATGGGAGAAACCTCGGGGAGAGCAACAGAGGAGGGATCCCTCTCCCAGGACGGACAGACGTGCAATAGATGCCGTGTGTAAAAGATAATACATTTTACAATACAATCCTGTGGGAGACATCAGGGAAGCAGCATGACGAGACCCAGGCAGGACCGCAGAGACAGGTTCAGCCACGACCCGAAGTCCACGACTTAATCCAGAACTCAGGATAGAGGATCCAGGACACAGGACCACAGCAAGAGGATCAGCCTCGACTCCGGATCCCGGCGTAGATATAGACACAAAAAGAAAAATTTGGCTGGGTTAATCGGAACATGAGAGAACACAGACACAGACAGACAGAAGGAAGAACAAGCACTCCCTTAGGATAGGTTAAGGGAAAAGGGTAGCAAGTAAGAGAGTAAGAAACAGAGGTGGAGAGGCACACGCAGGGAACAAGGTCCCCACTGGAGCCTTAGTTAGAATTTAGCAGAGGTAGGGAGGAAGCTGTGAATACGGTCATAACACTCCCCGGCCTGCCTAAGCCACTCTGCAAACCTGTTTCCCTCTAATAAAACCTCAAAAGGTCAGATTATCGATTATCGATTATCGATTATTATTAGAATATGAGAAGTAGAGAGAGAAAAGATTTAGAAGAATGAGTAGTAGTAATAACCTTATTTTTCAATATAAGATCCACATTTTTAGGTTTTTAAGTGATGGCCAGAGAGAAGAAGTGAGTTTTAAGTGTTGATTTAAAAACCCCTAGGGTCTGGGCCGACCTCACATGATGATGAATCAACACCATGAAGCATGGAATCTGAGAGTCCTGTGCACATTTGGACATAAACCAGACCTCCAGGCATGCATACCTTTAAATTAGAATGATTTGACTGCAGTCGTTCATCCTCTGACATACAAAGCACATCGCACGAGGCTGCAGACACTCTGTATGGTCCAATGATTAACATTTGTTTACATTCTCATCTTACATTAAACAAAACATACTAAAAGCTAAACACATTAGCTGACACCATTCAGCAGATACACACATCTCACTATTCAGCCAATGGTGGTTACACTCAGGCATTATTCCAAATGAGCTAACAGGTGAGGCACGTTTCACATTACACACTCGATGTTAAACTTGTTTAAACAATAAATACAATATAGATATATTATAAGCATTATCACTGGCTTCTTGCAGTTCCATCTACAATATACATTCGTATCAACACTTTTGTACAACTTCTCATCAGAATTGGTACTGCAGCTGAAACAATAATGTAGGCATGTCACCATTTGAGAGGGGTTTTTCACCTGTGCTGGCAGGGGGGCTGAGCCACAACAATGAGAGGCTCAACCTTAGTGACATACATTACACAGTCATGTGATCTGTTGGGCTGTAATCTATTGTTAATGCATACATATAGCTTTAGAGATGCTTTTATTCTGAAGGCCCGAGCCTCACACGGTCCTGTTGCTCACTGAACAGCATCATAGTGAGGAGATGGTAAATGGACCGTTGTTGATTCTTGGACATTTATTTTTTATGGAAATGTTTTTGTTTTTGTCCTTCAGTTTTTTGTGTATTTGTTACTTCGTCAGAGCACTTGTTAGAGAAAAGGGGCATGGCATGCAAACAAGATCACATGATCATCTTAAATTGTCAACAACATGTAGTGTATCTAGCCAATCCTCCTCCACTATCTGGCCCTGGATCGGGATTCTGAATAGCTGGAATGATTGAAGTCGTTCTCCTAAAGGGATTGTCTCTGCAGAGTAGGTTTCCTTGTTAAGTCTCAGTGTGTTTGCCTGCGAAGGGAAGTAGGTCATGAGGCAAAGCCCTAACCCACTTAACTGAGCTGGGTTAAGGATGCTGCTGTTGTTCCATCCTTACTACACATTGACACCCCCACGCTGTGCAGCTCTGCCTACGCAAGCACAAATACCCCAAACCATGAATACAAGCTAATATCCTGCTCAAATGGAGGATATATGAAGTGTACCCAGCAACAACTGACGTACATGAACTGAATTATTTCACTTGTTTAGCCTCCTATCTCATTTTCAATTTTTTAAATGTAAATTATATATTCATCAAAAACATATGCACAACCCTAGTGACTTTTTTAGGATTATAAAAAAAAACAAGAGGAAATGCATGCCAAAAGTGTCTCTAATAACAATGCTACATTTGCATGAATGGTAGATAAAGATTTGATAGTGTAGTAAAGGTCGAAGGGAAAGGTGTGGGGGTGTGTGGGGGGGGTGTGTGAAAGCAGCAGACAGGTGAGAAGTAAAGCAGCTTATAGTCATCCGACTTGAGCAAGTGTACACACTGTTCCAATACATGGAGCCTAAAGACCCCTGCACTGCAGTGTGTGTTCACAGAGCAGTGTGTGTTCATAGATCAGTGTGTGTTCACAGAGCAGTGTGTGTTCATAGATCAGTGTGTGTTCACAGAGCAGTGTGTGTGTTCATAGAGCAGTGTGTGTTCATAGATCAGTGTGTGTTCATAGATCAGTGTGTGTTCATAGATCAGTGTGTGTTCATTGATCAGTGTGTGTTCATAGATCAGTGTGTGTTCATAGATCAGTGTGTGTGTTCATAGAGCAGTGTGTGTGTTCATAGAGCAGTGTGTGTGTTCATAGAGCAGTGTGTGTTCATAGATCAGTGTGTGTTCATAGAGCAGTGTGTGTTCATAGATCAGTGTGTGTTCATAGATCAGTGTGTGTTCATTGATCAGTGTGTGTTCATAGAGCAGTGTGTGTTCATAGATCAGTGTGTGTTCATTGATCAGTGTGTGTTCATAGATCAGTGTGTGTTCACAGAGCAGTGTGTGTTCATAGATCAGTGTGTGTTCACAGAGCAGTGTGTGTGTTCATAGAGCAGTGTGTGTTCATAGATCAGTGTGTGTTCATAGATCAGTGTGTGTTCATAGATCAGTGTGTGTTCATTGATCAGTGTGTGTTCATAGATCAGTGTGTGTTCATAGATCAGTGTGTGTGTTCATAGAGCAGTGTGTGTGTTCATAGAGCAGTGTGTGTGTTCATAGAGCAGTGTGTGTTCATAGATCAGTGTGTGTTCATAGAGCAGTGTGTGTTCATAGATCAGTGTGTGTTCATAGATCAGTGTGTGTTCATTGATCAGTGTGTGTTCATAGAGCAGTGTGTGTTCATTGATCAGTGTGTGTTCATAGATCAGTGTGTGTTCATAGAGCAGTGTGTGTTCATAGATCAGTGTGTGTTCATAGAGCAGTGTGTGTTCATAGATCAGTGTGTGTTCATTGATCAGTGTGTGTTCATAGATCAGTGTGTGTTCATAGAGCAGTGTGTGTTCATAGATCAGTGTGTGTTCATAGAGCAGTGTGTGTTCATAGATCAGTGTGTGTTCATAGATCAGTGTGTGTTCATAGATCAGTGTGTGTTCATAGATCAGTGTGTGTTCATAGATCAGTGTGTGTTCATTGAGCAGTGTGTGTTCATTGAGCAGTGTGTGTTCATAGATCAGTGTGTGTTCATAGATCAGTGTGTGTTCATAGAGCAGTGTGTGTGTTCATAGAGCAGTGTGTGTTCATTGAGCAGTGTGTGTTCATAGATCAGTGTGTGTTCATAGATCAGTGTGTGTTCATAGATCAGTGTGTGTTCATAGAGCAGTGTGTGTGTTCATAGAGCAGTGTGTGTTCATTGATCAGTGTGTGTTCATAGATCAGTGTGTGTTCATAGAGCAGTGTGTGTGTTCATAGAGCAGTGTGTGTTCATTGATCAGTGTGTGTTCATAGATCAGTGTGTGTTCATTGAGCAGTGTGTGTTCATTGATCAGTGTGTGTTCATAGATCAGTGTGTGTTCATTGAGCAGTGTGTGTTCATAGAGCAGTGTGTGTTCATAGAGCAGTGTGTGTTCATAGAGCAGTGTGTGTTCATAGAGCAGTGTGTGTTCATAGAGCAGTGTGTGTTCATAGAGCAGTGTGTGTTCATAGATCAGTGTGTGTTCATAGAGCAGTGTGTGTGTTCATAGAGCAGTGTGTGTTCATTGATCAGTGTGTGTTCATAGAGCAGTGTGTGTGTTCATAGATCAGTGTGTGTTCATTGAGCAGTGTGTGTTCATAGAGCAGTGTGTGTTCATAGAGCAGTGTGTGTTCATAGAGCAGTGTGTGTGTTCATAGAGCAGTGTGTGTGTTCATAGATCAGTGTGTGTTCATTGAGCAGTGTGTGTTCATAGAGCAGTGTGTGTTCATAGAGCAGTGTGTGTTCATAGAGCAGTGTGTGTTCATAGAGCAGTGTGTGTTCATAGAGCAGTGTGTGTTCATAGATCAGTGTGTGTTCATAGATCAGTGTGTGTTCACAGAGCAGTGTGTGTTCACAGAGCAGTGTGTTCACAGAGCAGTGTGTGTTCACAGAGCAGTGTGTGTTCAGAGAGCAGTGTGTGTTCAGAGAGCAGTGTGTGTTCATTGATCAGTGTGTGTTCATAGATCAGTGTGTGTTCATTGAGCAGTGTGTGTTCATTGATCAGTGTGTGTTCATAGAGCAGTGTGTGTTCATTGATCAGTGTGTGTTCATAGATCAGTGTGTGTTCATTGAGCAGTGTGTGTTCATTGATCAGTGTGTGTTCATAGATCAGTGTGTGTTCATAGATCAGTGTGTGTTCATTGAGCAGTGTGTGTTCATAGAGCAGTGTGTGTTCATAGAGCAGTGTGTGTTCATAGAGCAGTGTGTGTTCATAGAGCAGTGTGTGTTCATAGAGCAGTGTGTGTTCATAGAGCAGTGTGTGTTCATAGATCAGTGTGTGTTCATAGATCAGTGTGTGTTCATAGATCAGTGTGTGTTCACAGAGCAGTGTGTGTTCACAGAGCAGTGTGTTCACAGAGCAGTGTGTGTTCACAGAGCAGTGTGTGTTCAGAGAGCAGTGTGTGTTCAGAGAGCAGTGTGTTCACAGAGCAATGTGTTCACAGAGCAGTGTGTTCACAGAGCAGTGTGTTCACAGAGCAGTGTGTTCACAGAGCAGTGTGTTCACAGAGCAGTGTGTTCACAGAGCAGTGTGTGTTCAGAGAGCAGTGTGTTCACAGAGCAGTGTGTTCACAGAGCAGTGTGTTCATAGAGCAGTGTGTGTTCATAGAGCAGTGTGTGTTCACAGAGCAGTGTGTGTGTGTGTTCACAGAGCAGTGTGTGTGTGTTCACAGAGCAGTGTGTGTGTGTTACACACCGTGGCACCCCCCCTGCTGTCCCTAGACAGCACAGTCTAATCTTTTAGTCACTGCAGCCGACCTGTTGCTCCTCAGCGTGTGGACGAGGGTCCATGGTTATCCTTTAAATACAGACTGTGGATCAATGGAACACAGCCACTGGACGGAGATTCTGAAAGTGGAATTTTCACTTCTCACTAGAAATGTAATCAAAAGCATTTTAACGGAGGAACTATCCTACAGTTTCAGATTTTCTATAAAAAATAAGTTGGGTGTCCGCCATGTTTTTTTTTCACTCCGGGAAAGTTGACGATCACGTGACATGGAGACTGGTCATTAGAAATCTATAGGAAACAATAATGTAGGCATGTCACCATTTGAGAGGGGTTTTGTTAACATACAGTACTACGTGTTGCCCTGTGGACCAAGCTAGATATTGGCCATTAATATGCTTTTTGCTTTTTGGATATTGCAGTGGTGCATATTGCTATTTCGATACTGTTGGATAAATTGTGCAGCCCTTCTTAGTATCATCTTGGGTATTATAAAGCATTTTGAAAGCAACTATATTTTCATCACACTGAGTTGTGTGATCTTTACAAAGTGTCGGAACATTAAATCCTCAGAAGGCGAACATGCCCTTGATGATGAGGAGGAAATAATGATTTGGAAAACAAAATGTGAAGCCTAACAGGAGAGGAGATGCAAGTCTTTAATATTTGCTCCGGCTGCTTTTGCATTAGTATGATGTTTTTCTTATCAGATGGTAGGCGGGGGGAGGAGAGTGCTTTGAGGCTGAACAAAAGAACAAGAGTCTGTTTTCCTCAGAGAAGAGTCAGAAGGGAGCGAGGACCGAGACAAGGAACTTTATAACCCCATTCTTCCAACAGGCCATAATTAACATGCACCACTTGGCTCCAGAACTAATTAGTGTTAGCATTTTGTGAGTGAGGTAACAGGCCAGCAGCAGCTCAAGGTTCTGAATGTTAGAGAAGAGAGCCTCCAGCAGCCAGGAGCCACAGAGATACCTACAGTGTGGATTCTGAGTACAGACCCGTGTTGGTTTCACTGTTAAAGTACTACAATATTGTATGTAAAGTACATGATGAGCCAAATTATGCTTAAATGATTTCCCCACAGTACCTCTTTTCATTTACTGTGTCTTGTGGCCGACAAGTTCTCATTCTTAGTTTTCTCGGGAAATGTCCCCACCACTTTTTGAAACGAAAGATTTTGTATCCATTTTTTTTTTAGCCATACATTGTTTCAAATATTCCAAAATTAGCTTGCACCACATCTAACTAACACACAAATGGGATTTTGAGAAAGTTGAACTAGCACAATAAAAAAAACATGCAATGCACTGTAAATAAAAACTGAAAAAAAATTCTCCCTCAGCCATTTCAAAAATATCCCAGAAACCGTGCCAACTTGATGGTGAATAACACCCATATTATTATTTTTTACATCCATACACGTTAAACATTGACACAGACTGTCAAATGATTGAATCCCACAGGATACAGAAACCATTTTAGGGTCAGTGTGCCATTTTTTAACAACCAGCCAATCTCACCCCCATTTCATTTCCTAAAATCCCATATCTGTTTCATCTGAGTCCAGTCTCTGACTCGCTGTTCTCAGAGCAGCAGAGGCTTGGCAGGACAGATCTCTGCAGGGTAGCTCAAAGCAGAGCCCTAACTTCACTATTAACAAACTGTCACCTTATAACTCAACCACAAAGACTACACATAAAAGTAGTGTAGCTACACTGTAACCACAACTCTAAAACCAAAAATACATGTGTAGTCATGAGGCTTATCATGTAGAAACAACTAGTAAAAAAACAGTTATTTACATAAATAGTTTTTATTAGTAAATAATTATGTTCAAAATAAAATAGTCCCTCCGTTGCCTTCTGCATAAAACAGGGAGGTGGTTGCTATGCAACAACACTAACAGCTAGCGAACATATTAGACAGAGAGCGTTGATCCATTATTTGGCTATTTATTTAGTGGGAATGCTGATACAGCATTCCAACTATATGTTATGCGACGGACAAAAAGTTTATTATTCCGCCGACTTATTTTGGACCTCTTCTCCTCCCACATTCAACATCGCAGAAACTCCGTTCAAACATCAAAACGTTCAGCTCGGTCGGGAATCGCAGGCTATTACTTTTATCATTCATAACTTTCATAATTCCAGAGATACATCCCATAATACATCACATTTTTAACATTTGAACTTTAACATTGCGCAGCTCGTTAAGGCAGAGTGCGTGATGTCACAGCTAGAGTGGAGCAAATCTTGATATTTGCCTTCATATTCTTTTTTAAAACTGCCATAAATCCCAAACCCTACATTCCTGAGACATCATTTTTCATGACAAACGTAGGAAAACATCTCGTAGCTTGAAAAATGACAAATAATTAAGCAAAATAATTAAACAAAATGCCTCTTGAGGGCATGAAGTGACAAAAACGTTCAACATGTCTCCATTAAAACCCATTGTAATTTCAGGCTGATATTTCCTCACAGCAGCAGCCGCACACCTTTAGTTAAACTGCCAAAAAGGCCACATTATTAACCCGAAAGTACACAAATATTACACTTCAGATACTCAACTTCCTTGACATGCTTCACGTTTTGAAATTTCACAGATATCTGTTATCGTTCTTCCACAAAACGTTCACATGTAAGAGCTCGTTAGCTCAACTATAAACACCTGTGTAATGGAACACGATGATGTCATCACTCCAACTGACAGCAGTCAGTTCTAACTGTTCATTTCATACTCACACACACTCTCTCTCTCTCTCTCTCTCTCTCTCTCTCTCTCTCTCTCTCTCTCTCTCAAAAACACAATCTCTCTCTCTCTCTCTCTCTCTCTCTCTTCTCTCTCTCTCTCTCTCTCTCTCTCTCTACCACCAAATCTGAAATCTCACCATATGCCGTTTCCATGGAAACGCATCCCTCGCCATAAAACACGATGTCCCTTTTAAGTCCTATGAAAATGTTCAAAAAGTGCTCAAAATTCACATGTGTGCTAACAGTCCAGCCGTGAAGACATCTACGAGACAGTTTTGAGATTTCTTCAAATGCCGTTGCCATGGTAACACAAGGCTCGCCATGAAACACGGTTTTCTCATAACTTCAGTGAAAATGCTCCAAACAGCCCAAAACTTCACAGGTTTGGTAACGATGCAGCCATCCACACATCTAAACGTATTATGGGATGTCATCAAATGCCGTTGGCATGGCGACAGATCATTCACCATCAAGTTAGTTCAAAAGTTTGCAGTTCAAATATTCTGCTGCTTTTCCAAGCCTTTTTACTTTCTTTTCTTCTCTCATCACACATTCAAGCCCCCAGTGTTCATGTATCATTTCAATCTAAATTCTTCACTTTCTTCTTACACATTACATTTCAGCATAGCAGTTTAGCGTCAGATTTTCAGCATAAAGCATTCCCACTAGCAATTTCTTCAGGAATTGCATTCTCTAGTTTACATTAATGTGTATGTTGCCGTTTATTGTGCACCCACTGAAAAACTGTCCAGCATCAGTAGCATGGCTTACGTGGTTACTTGTATAGGTTGAGGTTGTTCTCGGCTGTTGCTTGGCGAGAATATTGCTCCACTTTCTCCGGTCCCCGAGATTCGGCTTCCAGTAGCTCTGGAGAGAGCTTTCGCACCTGTGGCCACTAACGGTCATCATTTCTCTGCTTTGTTTCAAGACCCGCATCAGAAAGCTTTTGAATGGTGGTACTTTTCCAGTTGGTCTACCTGCTCTTCACGTAGCTATGCATGTCGTCGTTTAGGTGCTTTTTTTTCTGGAGATAGGCACTGCTCAATCCACTCCTCCATAGTAAGGCCACCCCGGATGTCGAAATTAGCCTTAAATGTTTCCATCTTAAGCTGTGTTAGTTAGTTAGTTTCGTAACGGACGTAATGTAACAGTTGTAACGGTTGTAGCTTTTCTCAGACGCGGAGGGATACCAACTTGTGAAAAGTAACTACAATTCTACCCGTGATATACGCTCATTATATCATGGCTAAGAACCAATCAGATTGCTTGATTTGACTTGTCCGTTTTATAAATATATATGTACTGTAGTATATTCAGTTACAGTTGTGTTAGGTGGGGGCGTTTAATGTAATTACATATGTATTTTGAGTGTTATTGTGAAGGTAAATACTACTCCTGACATTCCTCTTTTGTCAGCAGTATGCCGATATAATGTCAGCTGCTCTTAAATGACCTTCCCTCACTCCCCTCAGCTCACAATATTTAAAACCCCAGCTGCAGCAGGTCATTATTATTCATGTATACTGTAATTAGCATTTGTCCTGTTTTGAGTTCACCAGAAAAAAGCTTCCTTGTGTCATTTATCTATGATTGATTTTAAAATAAGTAAAGTAAAAGTGCCTTCTTATTCCTCCAAACAGGGATCAAAGTGATTGGTGGAGTGAAGGAGCAAACCGGAGAGGAGTTTGGAGTCTACGTCAAACGGATCCTACCGGGAGGCGTTGCATCCTACGACGGTAAGGGGTTTAACCTCGGAGCCATCATAGATTCACTTTATTGATCCCAAATGAGGACATTGCTTTGTTAGAGCAGCATGTAAACAAGGAATCGCACATATATTCAAAATAAACAATATGTTGAACAGTAAGTATATACTTATTATATATATATATCTTTAGAGTATCACTATCACTAAGTCAGCATACACTACTGTATAACAGAACAACCTACTAACATTTAAACATATTGCTTACATTATAAGTCTGTGATGTAAATGCAGATTTTATATTTATAAAATGCAACGAGGTACAGTGTGAGAACAATATATACAAATACATTTATTATGGTTATTGAAAGGATGTGCTGTCCCAGGTTTACTCTACTGCAGATCATCAGCTGGGGGTCCCGTGGTCTTTATCATCTCCTGCCTAACTACACACCCTCCATTAACCCAGTCACCCCCCTCTGATCTCACTTATACACTGTGTCCATCTGATGCCGAGGATCTTATTCGATCATCATTTCAGATTACTCTGAAACCATATATACAGTATTTCAGCAAATATATAGAATCAAGGGTCAGACTTTTGATATTCAAAATCAATCACTCACAAAAAATGTAATTATGTTTTTATCAAAAGGCTTTAGATTAAAAGCAACAAAATAACACATAAACAATCGGCATCAATGAATCAATAAAAAAACAAATTATTTGACATATTATTTATATACTTGAAGCTCCTCTTATCTTCCTGCATGTATAGTCTTTATTGAACATCTGTCATGTTGTGAACATGTGTGGCACGGTGCAGCTCGATCTTCAGACTGCAGAGAATACCCCGCGGTGTGTTTGAGGTCTGGATTTGGGTTTATTGTTCTGCTTGTCAGTTAGTGAAACAATGCATCCGGATTTACACGCTGACAATAATAACACAATATCATGTCTTATTGTGATTCATTGGTCCGCATATAAATAAAAGAAAGAAGCTCTGCACCTACATGTGAGTCCTCACAGCTCCCAGCATGCCCTGCAGCGCCCTGAGGGTTCACTGGAGGTCATTATCAGACCAGGTGGAGGGGGGTTCATGAAGGGGGTCTGTGCAGGAGTCCAGAGGCCTGTACTACGAAGCCGGTTCAACCTAACCTGGATATGTTTGATTTACCCGGCTTACCTAATCCAAAACAAACGCGCTCTCGCTAAGCGGTACGACGCTGGTTATCAACTCGTTAACTCAAGCCAGCTTTGCCCTATCTAGTTAGGTGCGCGTTCACATGAAAGGGGTGGTATCTGGAGCCTTCGACCAATCACAAACATGGATAAGCCGCGTACTGACAGCGCAGCGTCATACTTCCTTACTGAATGAAAAGTCAACTATAATATTAGACAAATATGAAGAAGTTAAACTTTAAACATCCATGACTTAAACACTTTATCCAGGATCAAAGCCACATAGCTGCACCTGCAAGGTGAATACAGCTGGTAAAAGAAAAAGTGTTTGAATGCGTACATGAACAGGTTTATGATATCACTAAGACACGAGTGGATCTGACTTTAATTACATTTGACTCGAGTGTTTCGTCAACTTAACGTGTTGCTTAAAATAACACTTCTGCATACAGTATGTGACACTGTGAGTGTTGCACGCCAGATACGGCTCAAGAAGCTGACTCAGATAAGGAGATATATGATACATTATGATGTGATATGATGTGATATGAATGATAATGGGACACATCGAAGTCTGCACTCACTGTGCCGCGGACTGTACGTAATGTTACTTTGATCCGGTTACTTGTGTTGTGGCAGATATTTAAGTAAGCGTTCTTAACGCTAATGTTATAATAGTCAGATTGCTCTGAAGATGGGAGGTGATATTCTATTAATTTCACGTTCACACAGTCGGTGATTTTTGCCGGCCGTCTTTCCTGCAACGGCAGTTTAAACTGTATTTCCTTTATCCTGTAATATGATTTGATAGCTTTAAACTCCGCACAAGGAGCTCTGATTGGTCAGCAGGCGGTGCTTTCACTGACTTGATCTCTTATCCTGGAACCTAACCTGCTCCGGAGCAGGCTAGCCGTTCAGCATAAGTTACCATGGAGATCTAGCCCGCTAAGAAGTGAACCAGCGTCGTAGGACCGGAAACCCAGAGTTTACCCTGAAGTTACCTCGCTAAGCCAAAATCCGGCTTCGTAGTACAGGCCTCTGGTGTCCCACTGGACATCTGATCACCTCTGTCCTTGACCACAGATACTCCTCTCTTCTCTTCTCCTCTCTTTTCTCGTCCCCCTCTCCTTCTCTGTCAGGGGCAGATGGTGGTAGAAGGTGTGATCTTAATGTAAACTCTGAATGCTGTAGTGAGCAGCTGTAGCAGCGGACTTTCAAAGATTTAAGATTCTAAATGTTTTATTGTCATGTGCACAAAAGCTACAGTGTATTTGTTGGCAATACAAATGTGAAATCCCAGTCTACTCATACACTAACACTTAAAGGTGGGGTATGTAATTTATTTCAGAAACACTTTTTGTTATATTCCAAGGTGGGGTAGGTAAGTTTGAGAAATCGGCTCGAGATACACTTTTTGTTATATTCCATGGAATGCTCTTAACATCCCGATAGCAATGAATATCTTAAGTGCTTTGACAAAAAATCCATAAAAAAATGTCATCTGTGGAAGCCGTAGTACTGTAAAAAGCACGACCAATCATCTGAGCCGGCCCGGCTAAAATAACTGGATGGCCTACCTGCCTGTCAGCCTTCCATCTGTGCACAAACTTATCTCGTGCCCTCATTGGTCATGTGCACGTTCGTGTGTGTTGGAGGAGGGGCTCTGTAAGGAAGTGGCAGATTTTCTCCAGTTGTGTATTTTCAAATTCTAGCGCACTCGAGCTGGTTTCTCCAAAATTACATACCCCACCTTTAAGCAGTGGCGAGCCGTCAGAGCCCTCTAGGCCCTCTCTGAGGGCCTAAGATATTCTACAAAATAATATTTAAAAACATTAATATGTTATATTTTTCATTAGTTTTACCAAAATAACTTGATTTAATTGTATTTAAAATAACATTTCCAAATAAATAAATCCTTCGAATCTGCCTGTTAAGTTTCTGTTTGAATGTGAAGGGTTAAATGAAAGAAGCTCCTTTAGCCGTCTCTGCGAGTTACTGTGAAGAGAGGAGCTGATTGGTGGTCCCTCTGTACATTCACAGAGGGCCAGCTAGGGTAACTCAACGAGAGAGTAATGTCAAATGACAGTACAATTGACCAATCATATCTTCCCTCTAAATGGGTGGGTTTTATTATCGCAGACTTTATGACAAGTTCCGCCTGTCACTACCCGATCTGTCCCCCTGCCCGATCTGTACTGCGCATGTGCGAGATGGTCCGCCATATTGGACAACTACATACGGCAACTCTACTAGGACACTTGACACAGTGGCTTTTGGCAAAGCAGAAAAAGAACGAGAGAGATTATTGTTATTACAACGTGACTTCACTATTATTTAACAACTCTTTTTATTGGGTTCTTTTATTTGGGGTTAAGTACATTGTCAGAATAAGTGAGAAATGGATTTAACTTCTGTTAGACAGCTATCATACTGAATAAACATTTACTGTGAATGTATGCAAAAATGTATGGCATATAGCTGTCTAACAGAAGTTAAATCCATTTCTCACTTATTCTGACAATGTACTTAACCCCAAATAAAAGAACCCAATAAAAAGAGTTGTTAAGTAATAGTGAAGTCACGTTGTAATAACAATAATCTCTCTCGTTCTTTTTCTGCTTTGCCAAAAGCCACTGTGTCAAGTGTCCTAGTAGAGTTGCCGTATGTAGTTGTCCAATATGGCGGACCATCTCGCACATGCGCAGTACAGATCGGGCAGGGGGACAGATCGGGTAGTGACACCGCCCGCTGTGAAGCTTTTCTTGTTTCCATAGCAACAACAACTTCCTGTCATCAGCGTAAACTCGCCTTCAAAATAAAAGCATGCCAAATTACACTTAAGACATACAACTGCAACGAAAGTAACAAACACAATGCAATATCATTTTCAATTTCAAAGAACACAAATTGGGTTATTTATAGGTGTTGTTTTGTGTGGTAGAGGGTTGCTTTCATTGATGCGTTTTGCACCCCGGGCCGTTGTTTTTCCGCTGAAGTATACGCTGTGACGTAATAACTCTTTTTTTTCTTCGAGGGAAGGGGTGGGGGTCAGAGGGCCTAGGTATAACTGCTCGCCACTGCCTTTAAGACATGAAGAATTAGCAACTGAAACAGTGCAATAAGAAATAGTGCAAGTGATACAATGGTGCCAGTAAAATGCAGGAATAATGAAGCTATGTATATCAAATGAAATAAAAGTATAGTATAAATACTCTACACTGTAATGATAAATAATACATCTCCTCTGTGGCAAGTGCTGACAGCGCCAGATGTGCTCCTCAGTCCAAACAGGGTTCTGTTCAGATGATAAGGCTACATGAGAGATACTGTATGTGTTAGGATTCTGTACGGACAGTTCACAATAATACCTGAGCTTATTTTCTAAAAGGTGTTCAAGTTGATACAGAGTGAAGAATCATGTAAAGCATCATAGTACTTTGATCACCTGCAATAAAAGGTGCTTTTGATGATTCTTGGAACAATTACACATCTTGTCAAAGATTATCAAGCACTTTTCTAAATAAACTCAGTCTACAGGTGTATATGAGCTCAGCTGTAGTTCACCACATGCATGAATTGTTGCTCGATTGTTTTGAAGTGCATGGAGCCTGTCGGAGGAAAAGGTTTTCTGGTGAGTTTGGAACATTGGTTTAGGAGAAGACACTTTCGGACTGCAGTCCACTTTCATCCAGGCTGTACTCCATGACAAAAAGATGAATAGCCTGATTATCACGAAGATCAGTGAAAAATAATGGGGGAAAGTTTTGGTAAAATATTTAAAACGTCTTCTTCTACTACTGACTTTATTCATGTCAACCAAAGGCGTCACATTGGTCTGGTTCAACATGCAGGTCCAGCAGCTATTTGAGGAAATATGGAAGACGATTAGGGCCACATGAGGATGTGACCAAAAGTAAAAAGACATTTTGAGTTCTGACTTTTTTCTCAGAATTCTGAGATTAGAGTCAGGACTACATTTGTTTCTTCTCTCATGTGATTATAAAAAAGGGAAAAAGGCACCACTACTTCCTCTGTACAATAACTGATGGATATAGGGCAGATATTGAGGGACAGTGCCATGTATACTGCAGTTAGAAGAGCAGAGAACCATCCTTTCAGAACATAGCACATCATCACTGCTCAATAGTCATATTTAATGTTTTCTAATAATGACATGAAAGACTTTCTCAAAACTGAAGTTTACGTCCTATCAGGTTCATTTTAGACGCAACAGAATGATGGTAGCTGTTGCTGGTTAACACTTTAACACTCACACACAAGGAGCATGATGTTTGTCACATCATAGATGATTTCATTCTGTACGTTTACTGACAGCCGCCTGTGATATATTTCACTGACACTAATCTTACAGTTTTATTGAGTATTGTCTCTGCTGTGTCCGTGCAGCATCATTTCCTTAAGTTGCCGTCCAAACACACTGCACTACAGACAGTATGTAGTGAACTATTTAAAAAAATATATATTGATTGGCTTTTTTCAAACAACCAGGCAGTAGCCATCACCTAAACCAGATATTCTGTAATCTGAGATTAATCTCATATCAATCTCATATCTGAGATATGGGCAGCATTCAGATGTAGAAACCCAGCTTTGTTACAGAACCTCACTTCAAAAAGAACAACTTTAACTAGTGTTTATTTTCTTTTTTAAGTTAAATGGAAGGATTTAACAGGCTAACAAAAATAAAAGATAGACCATTAAGGCTCTGCCCTGCACTTAAAGCATAGATACATGACACATTCTTCCTTTAGTGGATTACATCTTATTTTATTAATCATACTTATACAAAGTCTTGCTGGATGAGATCAGCATTAAAATGTCAATGTTTTTTAAAATGTGACGTGCAAAGCTGCAGTGAATAGAAATAGGTCACACTGAGGTTTAGTCCTTATCTCCAAAGTCTGATACTGTTAGTTCCTAATACTTTATCTTGAGGACATGTGTGAGGTGGCTGTGAGCCAGACTGAGGGGAGAGGTCATCCAGCCTCTCAGATCCAGAGGAGACCCAGCGGTGACCTCCCAGGGATCTAAATCCTGTTAGCACCAGGCTCTGTAGCAGGTCTTACAGTTAAATATATTATTGTGAAGAATTCCACACTTGCACCCTTTATTTCAGTGTGAAGGTATCACATGGTTTCCTTGCCATGGTGATGGCAGCTCATGCAGATGTGGTGCCCAGTAACTCCCATGATGCTTTGTATTTTTGCTCTGCTACCTTTCTGTTTTAATTTGGAGTCTTGATGCCTTTATAACTGAAGCAAAAACTTAGCATGTTTGTTCTGCAGCATAATCTCCAGGTATTTAGACCACTTCTGTTTGAAGCGTAAATGCAATCGGCAGAATTAAAAGGCTAGCTTTCAATCAATCAATCAATGTTTATTTATATAGCCAAATATCACAAATGTTGCATTTGTCTCAGTGGACTTCACAGTTTGTACAGAATATCAGTGACAATACGACACCCTCTGTCCTTAGACCCTCACATCGTACAAGGAAAAACTTCCGGAGAAAAACCCCAGTTTAAAGGGGAACATGGGAGAAACCTCAGGGAGAGCAACAGAGGAGGGATCCCTCTCCCAGGACGAACAGACGTGCAATAGATGCCGTGTGTAAATCGAAGAGATAATACATTTACAGTATAGGTAGACCAAATGTTTGGAAATGCATGTGTCTATAATAAGAAGAAGAATCCACGAGGATGTCAACAATCCTGTGGGAGCCATCAGGGAAGTAGTATGATGAGAGTCAGGCAGGACCACAGTGACAGGTTCAGCCACGACTAGAAGTCCAGGACTCAGATCAGGACTCAGGACCACAGCAACAGGATCAGCCACGACTCAGGATCCCGGCGTATATAGACACCAAAAATAAATTTGGGGGAAGCTGGGTTATTGGGAACATGAGAGTACACAGGTACAGACAGAGAGTAGGAAGAAGTAAGGTATCCCCCGACAGTCTAACCCCTAGATTCCACCGGGTCCGTCTGCGTCGCGTTACGGCCGCGTTACGGCTGCGCCGCGGCGTTCGCAAACATCGCGGCCACTCTAGTCAATGGGTGCTATTCCACCAGACGCGCCGCGTTACGGCTCAGAAGTGTCCCAGAAGCGTCTCGGCGCTGGGCTCCGTTCAAAATAGGACTCAAGTCTATTTTTCGACGCGACGCGAGGCGTTGCAGAGGCGCCGGGCAGGAAGTGGACCGGTCAGAGCATCCGGCCCATCCCCAAAATAAACTAATTTTGCAGACCCTATCCCTCCGTAGTCTTTCAAGTAGGAGGAGAAATGCCAGCGTTCTCCTCCGGTTTACAGGCACTGTGTAAATTATATATATTGAATAATTATGATGATGAATGCATTTTTTTTTACCACTAAAATACAGCAACACATCTTTGATTCATGTCGTTTATAACTGGAATATTACAATTATTATTAACTTTGTCTGTACAAAGTAGCCTGTCCAGGAAATATGCTCCTGGGATGCTCGAAACATTTCAGACATGATTTGAGCATCAAGTATTGTTGTGTCGTATTGTGGCTCACGGTCTCATAGCTGTGCATCACCACCGCTAAAGGTGGCTAATGTTCGGCATGAAGACTGTTTATGACACATAGAAGCTTCAGACATTAAAGGTGGGGTAGGTACGTTTGAGAAACCGGCTCGACATACACTTTTTGTTATATTCCATGGAATGCTCTTAACATCCCGATAGCAATGAATATCTTAAGTGCTTTGACAAAAAATCCATAAAAAAAAGTCATCTGTGGAAGCCGTAGTACTGTAAAAAGCACGACCAATCATTTTAGCCGGCCCAGCTAAAATGACTGGATGGCCTACCTGCCAGATTTTTTCCGGCTGTGTATTTTCAAATTCTAGCGCACTCGAGCTGGTTTCTCCAAAACCTAGGTGCTAGGTGCCTTCTCCTCTGCCAAAGCCCCTCTTACCTGTGGGGTTCCCCAAGGCTCTATTCTGGGCCCCATCCTCTTTTTACTGTACAGATGGAGCGTCTTATTTTGGACAGTTTGAAACGCGAGGGTCGTGATTGGTCCGTGATTGGTCCGTGATCGGCCCGTGATCGGCCCGTGATGAAGAGCCGGCCCCCAGTCTGACTTGATACCGCCCCCGTGATAAATAAATGTAATTATTGTGAAGCCAGCTGCAATGGATCATTGATCCACCAGGGGGTGCAGTGGGGTTCCACACTGGAGTCATGTGAAATCAACTTCGACACAGTAAGCTGGATGTACAGTATGTCTGGTACTAATGTATAGTGGATCTTTGTTAAGATCCATATGTCACGGATAGGATCATAGTCTGTGCTAAATAAGACATGTAATCATTTACAAAACATCACCATGTTGTTATTTAACAAAATAATGTTGTTTAGTCGAAAAAAACGAACGAGAGGAAATGCAGCCGACTCTTGATTTTTAATCCTAATTTAATCATCATCTTCACCACGATCATTTATGTTTATGTTCGCCGAATTGACATGAAATCACTGACAAATATGAATATACTGTATTCAACTTCATTAAAATGTTATTAACGTGCCTAAACTCAGTAATTCACTAAAAATATTTATATTTTAATGGAGCCTTGTCAGGCAGATCAAAATCCGCGTAGCGGAGGGATCTTGATCCCTGGGTGTTATTTTTCCCCATAATGACCAAGTCGCTGCAAATTATCCCGCTTATTACATGGCCACATTCTCAACAAAGTAACGACATGACTCCCAATATTAATTGAAATGCTTTTATGGATTTAGAAAATGTTTTTATTGATTTAAAAAAGAGTTGTATGTATTGATTTAAATTGACATGCATCCGCTAAGAAAAATAGTCCGTTGTTACCGTTTTTTAAACAGTCAGAATGAAACGGCAGCTCTCAGCTGTGTGTTTACACACCTAATGGCCCATCACAGCTCTCTCCCCCCCCTGATCTTTCTTTTCCAACAGTTAAGTTAACTGTAGGTTACTCTGAGTGACAAGCTTACAGTTAGTGAAGTAACACTTTTTTTTTGTGAGTCACGACCTCGCTGTTTCATTCTAACATAACGCTCCAAATATGACTGTTTCCACTCGGACTTCAATACAGCAACACCATTGTTTTGGTTTCCATGGTAGCGTGTCTCTTTAGTAGCGTGCACTTCTTTCCTGTAAATTACAGGTCCAGCCAGGCAAAACAGTTGTTTAAAACTAATTGGCCATCGGAATGTGTGTGTCCCAACCCCCCCCTGTGATATCTCTTCTCCAGCAGTCTGTAGGTTTGTGTTCGCATATTTATGCTGTCGCAGTTCCTGTTGTTTCTATCGCGCATTGCCGGTGTTATGCCGTAGGTTGAAGCCTTGCCGTAGATTGAAGCCCTGTTCGCGGGGACGCGCAAAGGTTACGTCATCGCCTGTATTGAGCGTTCGCCTAGTTTTCTAAGCGGAAAAACGAAAGATACTATTTACTTTCTCTCTTTTGAATGATATATTTCCCATCAGATTAAACAGCAAACGGCTGAATAAATAATGTGCATACAATTGCGAGGAGGCTCGTTTTAAGGACACTTTTCAGATCTGTCACAATCTTCGTATTGGAACAAACTTCCGTTTTTGAGTCCACTCTGTTATGTTCCTCCTTCCTACAGAACAGACAGGATAATATGTCATTTGTCAGTATAGTCCTATTTCTTAAAACCTTCTCTGTTGTTTAAGTGTCTGATAACCACGAATAGTAAGCAATGATATAACAGTAATGATATAACATATGTCAGACACTGTGTTATTTTCTATCAATCCTAAAAGATAATGTGTTCAAACTGGCTTCACTCGCTTTAATTGCTCCTTTGAATGCAATTTTCCTCTGTGGTTTCCTACTCAACACATGTTTGTATTGTAATGCCACTCATATTTGATTTTTTATTGTATTTTAAGGTGACATTGAATGCTTTGAAAGGTGCCCTAAAATAAAGTGTATTATTGATCTTATATCTGTGCCTATATCACACTATTAATGTTCCTTATTTTAGACTAGGTTAATCCCGGTGTCAATAGGGAAGATCTGCACTGTTCTCTCCATAACATGTTCAGCAGAGCAGGTATTTCTCCTGCCAGATTTGGAACCCCCCCTATCATTTTGTCCAGGATAGTCATACACTCACCAAAATCACACTGGTGTTTGCTGTTCCCCTCTAGTTTGTGCTCACCAAAGCATTTTACTCTGGGCCCAGCAGGTCAAAAACTAAAGAGGGGCTTCCATATCCGGCAGACCAGGTGTTGTAGCTGCCGGATTTGGAAGCCCCTCTATACCTTTGTCCAGGATAGTCATAGACTCACCAAAATCACACTGGTGTTTGCTGTTTCCCTCTACTTTGTGCTCACAAAAGCATGTTACTCTGGGCCCAGCAGGTGAAAAATTATAGGGGGGCTTCCATATCCGGCAGCCAGCCACAACACCTTCTCTGCCGGATATGGAAGCCCCTCTTTAGTTTTGTACCTACTGGGCCCAGAGTAAAATGCTTTGGTGAACATAAACTAGAGGGGAACAGGCAACACCAGTGTGATTTTGGTGAGTCTATGACCATCCTGGACAAAATGATAGGGGGGCTTCCAAATCCGGCAGCTACAACACCTGGTCTGCCAGATATGGAAGCCCCTCTTTAGTTTTTCACTTGCTGGGCCCAGAGTAAAATGCTTTGGTGAGCACAAACTAGAGGGGAACAGGCAACACCAGTGTGATTTTGGTGAAATTGTGACTATCCTGGACAAAGATATAGGGGGGCTTCCAAATCCAGCAGCTACAACACCTGGTCTGCCGGATTTGGAAGCCCCTCTTTAGTTTTTGACCTGCTGGGCCCAGAGTAAAATGCTTTTGTGAGCACACACTAGAGAGGAACAGCAAACACCAGTGTGATTTTGGTGACAGTGTGACTGTCCTGGACAAAGTTGTAGGGGGGGTGCCATATCTGGCAGCACCTGGTCTGCCGGATTTGGAAGCCCCTCTTTAGTTTTTCACCTGCTGGGCCCAGAGTAAAATGCTTTTGCAAGCACAAACTAGAGGGGAGCAGCAAACACCAGTGTGATTTGGGTGAGTCTATGACCATCCTGGACAAAATGATAGGGGGGGTTCCAAATCTGGCAGGAGAAATACCTGCTCTGCTGAACATGTTATGGAGAGAACAGTGCAGATCTTCCCTATTGACACCGGGATTAACCTAGTCTAAAATAAGGAACATTAATAGTGTGATATAGGCACAGATATAAGATCAATAATACACTTTATTTTAGGGCACATTTCAAAGCATTCAATGTCACCTTAAAATACACTAAAAAATCAAATATGAGTGGCATTACAATACAAACATGTGTTGAGTAGGAAACCACAGAGGAACATTACATTCAAAGGAGCAATTAAAGCGAGTGAAGCCAGTTTGAACACATTATCTTTTAGGATTGATAGAAAATAACACAGTGTCTGACATATGTTATATAATTACTGTTATATCATTGCTTACTATTCGTGGTTATCAGACACTTAAACAACAGAGAAGGTTTTAAAAAATAGGACTATACTGACAAATGACATATTATCCTGTCTGTTCTGTAGGAAGGAGGAACATAACAGAGTGGACTCAAAAACGGAAGTTTGTTCCAATACGAAGATTGTGACAGATCTGAAAAGTGTCCTTAAAACGAGCCTCCACGCAATTGTATGCACATTATTTATTCAGCCGTTTGCTGTTTAATCTGATGGGAAATATATCATTCAAAAGAGAGAAAGTAAATAGTATCTTTCGTTTTTCCGCTTAGAAAACTAGGCAAACGCTCAATACAGGCGATGACGTCACTTTGCTCATCCCCGCGAACAGGGCTTCAATCTACGGCAAGGCTTCAATCTACGGCATAACACCGGTATGAAAGGGTCTGTGCTGGAAATATCAAGATAACACGGCAGGGTCCGTTACAGTTTGTTTTCATCTGATTTCAAATAAACAAAGTCTTGGCTTTCAGAATATTAAAGTTGTTTCGGCAAATTTAGATGATAAATACAACTATGAAGCTTGTAACGGCATAATTACTTAAGCGGAGAACGGAGTAAGTTAACGTTACAGCAGGCATAACAACAGCCGGTGTTTATTTTATTATTATATATAGTCGTTATTCATTTGTTTTAAAGCTCAATAAGGAAGATTTAAACTTTCACACATGTTGACCGGCGAAAAACTCTGCCCGGTTCACCTACCCCCCTCTGACTGAATACCTGTTAACTTCACATCTTGTCACAAACCTTTTGTAAGAAAAGACTGACCCAAGATATCTTGGTTTGATTTGGAGAAGGCTTTTAAAGCCTATTGTATACTAACTCTTCCCGTCAAGAATATGAATAGAACTTAGATAGATCACTTTACATTTCTGCGAATGAATAGCTAAAAATATGTATTTCTTAATAAACTAAATAGGCCACCATTGGTAGCAGTTCTCATTATATACTTCTCAGTAACTGCTCCCCTTAAATTAAATGTATTCTGTAGATGTTGGGGATTCATTAATGCATTTATTGCCATCACCATGCTTTTTCAAGACTCTTTTAAATTCTATCATTTTATAAGGACTTTTCAATGTTCGACATCGCGTGAAACAGAGGATTTCGACATTCTGTATTCCTTGCTTACTTCCTTAAACCTTTTCTCCTCCTTATCTCTTTCATGACTTTTTATTTAATGCCGGTGTTTATTTTATTATTATATATAGTCGTTATTCATTTGTTTTGAAGCTCAATAAGGAAGATTTAAACTTTCACACACGTTGACCGGCAAAAAACTCTGCCCGGTTCCTTCGGCCCCCACCACGTTGAATAAACAGAAGGCTGCTTCTGTGGAGGAAGTTACAGCGCTACGTACGCACATTTAGCTTTCAGTGTTACTGACCTGAGATGTTTTTATTACATGAATTAATTACATTGACCATACCGTTCACCATCCCCCACCCCCCTACTGTATGTTGATTTTTGACATGTAAATGGGTACCTACCCCCCTCTGAGTGAATACCTGTTGTACCTGTCCGGGGCTAAGCCCATAGGACGATGCTCTGATGTCATCACCCTCGCACATTTGTCATATGTTTACAAAAAACGATGTTAACACTTTCTCGTTCTTAATATATGCTATATTTAGGGTCGATATGTGTTGAATTTACTTTAAAATAGCAGATCACTGTGATTCGGCTTAGTGAACGTGTGTCTCTTCCTCCGCGGCTCCTCCGTGCAGAGAGGCCCCCCCCCCCGTTGACAATTCATGAGCATCTAACTCTCTCCCCCCTCCCCCGTCGCACCTTCTAACAGAGCCCCCCCACATATAAAATCCCAATTTAACCCCTGGCCTCTGGAGCAGAAATGAAAGAGTTTTAAAAATGTTTACGTTTTGGTAAGTTTTTAGGGAAATGTTGTAATATTGCAACGTTGGCCTTAGGTGGGAGCAGAATTTCTGTATTTCTACTCACATTGTCTGAATAAATATATTGAACAACTAAGGGTTCATTTGCAGGATTGATTGCTTACTTAGCCCTATATCAGTATATAGCATGAATAATAATCACACATCACTCATATTTGTTATGAATAATCATTTATCATTTATTAAATAGTAAGTCGCTTTGGATAAAAGTATCAGCTAAATGCAATTTATAAAAGCCTCACTCAGGATTTTGTTACCAAGTGTTTTTATTGCTCTTGGGGCATTAAAAACAAGATTTTAACTTTAGTTTTTTATATAATATCTGCATTTTCTCTTGTGAAAAACTAAGTCTTAGTTTGGCCATAGTTATTTAATATATAGCGCCATCTCCTGGTTAAATCCTGAAATTGAAAATCTGGCAACGCCCTCTTGGAAAATAGTGGGAGGGCTTAACATTCCCAGATACTGGTCTTTGGCAGGTCTTAGGCAGGTAACTGGCTGGTAGTAGGCAGGAAGCTGTATGCTGGAGTCTGAAATAAGATGCTCCATCTGTACATACTGCCCCTAGGTTCAATTCTCACAAAACACAATATTCCCTTCCACTGCTACGCCGACGATGTACAGATATATCTGCCTCTCAAAGCAAATGTCAAACACTCACTACAGCAGTTGATGGACTGCTTAACAGAGATAAAATCCTGGCTGAGAAAAAACGTTCTCAACCTCAACGAGATCAAGACTGAGGTCATCTTATTTGGACCCCAACCTCCAGCCTCTCCGGTTGATATTCTGGGCTCTCTCAATAAAAACATCCTCCCCTCTGTCATGAACCTTGGAGTGACCTTCACTAGCACTTTTAAATTCGACAAGCAGGTCAGCACCGTAGTCAAATCCTGCTTTTTTAAGATAAGACTATTGGCCAAAACCAAGTCGTATTTATCTTTTAAAGACTTAGAAAGGGTTATTAACGCCTTTGTAACCTCGAGACTGGACTATTGCAACGCTCTGTATGTGGGTATGTACCAGGCCTCAATCAAACGCTTACAGCTAGTCCAAAACGCTGCTGCACGTTTGCTGACTGGCCACAAAAAGCGTGACCACATCACCCCAATTCTGGCCTCACTACACTGGCTTCCAGTTCGGTTCCGAATTGATTTTAAAATCCTTTTATTTGTTTTTAAAGCACTAAATGGGCTGGCTCCGGCCTATATAGCTGAACTCCTCCAGCGCTACACCCCAGCCAGAGCATTAAGGTCTGCTGACCAGCTGCTGCTGGTAGTGCCCAAGACTAGGCTTAAAACCTGAGGGCACCGAGCCTTCGCAGCAGCTGGCCCTAGGCTCTGGAACACTCTGCCCCTCCATGTGAGGTCGGCCCAGACCCTAGGGGTTTTTAAATCTACTCTTAAGACACACTTCTTCTCCCTGGCCTTCTAGTCAGAGCGGAGCACGACTCCTGACTTTTCCCTGTGTTTTTTATATATCTGTTGTAATTTATTGTCTTTTATTGTGATTGTAGTAATGTGTTTTTATTACATGTACAGCACTTTGGCTCGACCAAAAATCGCTTTTAAATGTGCTTTATAAATAAAACTTGATTTGATTTGATTTGATTTGAAAATGACCTACCCCACCTTTAACCAGTGGGGTATTCACTGACGTATTTTATGTCATAGAACAAAAAGTGTTAACCACACATCTTAATTCAGGCTAATAACCAAAAACACATTCAAAAAACTTCCAGACCAGGGAACAGGAAGTGGTAAAATGCTAACTTATTTGCGGGTTTTAGGACTGAATCATGCAAACTCTATGCGGTTGTGACTCTAACTGTCCATTACCAAAAGCATATTTCAGTCTCTCTCGAGCCTTGACTTGACAGACGTCAATGCTCATGTAATGCTCTTGTCCTATTTACCCCCTGTGGTCTCGAAAGTCTTCTAATGCAGTTTTTATCAGTCCTTTTGTCTTCTTGATGAAACCTGATGGCTTCCTCTCAGATGTGATGGAGCCCTAACAGGATGAATCATGTGACTCTTTTATCTTTGTCCAAACACCATTGTTTATTCAACTACATATTGTGTTGCATGATATTTTTATGGTGGATAACTCAATGGTTGACTTTCTCTGACCTCTGACAGGAAACCTGTTGCCGGGAGACCAGATCTTGGAAGTGAACGGGGACAGTCTTGTAGGAGTCACAAATGACAGGTAGTCCAGTGAAAACGTTCCTTTAACCACATGATTGAGAGGTGACGCTGTAACAATGTGTTTCTGTTTCACAGAGCTGTGGACGTCTTGAGAGCAGCCTCCGCAACCAATCACATGCGCCTTCTCATAGCCAGAGACGAGGAAGCAAAGTAAGAAATGTCTATGTATTTGATACAGAACATTCATAGAATGTCAGGGACATAATTGTAGAAGATAAGATCTGTGGCAAACACACGTTTATGATACTTACACGTTTTAGTCTCCACATATTGACACACATTTTCTTTTGTTTTTAAGCCTTAAAAACGTAAGTTAATCTAAACCTGATTTTAAGAAAAGGGAAGCGGAAGTGGTAAAATGTAATTTCATTTCTAGGTTTAAGGACTCATTCCTTAAACAATTCCTGCACCACTCTATTGTGGTGACAGGTCTCCCTTGTAAAAGAGATCGATGATCTCAATGGGACCACCTGGTTAAATAAAGGTTGAAAAATGGTGGCACACTGGTTCTCAGACTGCTCCATCCATGCTGTGATTCATTTTTTCCAACCTACATTACTGAATGTCGAGGAAACAGATCTTTCTCTGGTCCTCTTACACTAAGGCTTACAGATGAATGAATGTTACTCACATAAAGAAGCAAACGCATCTGCTCAATAACCTATGCAACAAATGGGTTGAACAGTAATCTTGATATGGCAACACATGACTGATGGAAGGTCGGTCGTATTAGTGCTCAACCAGCTTTCTAATCTGACCGCAGCCAGTTTTGGTGAAAACAAGATCAGTGCCAGCTGTCAGCCCCACAGGCACCCCCCCTCCCCTTAAACACATTCCAGACAACATCTTCCTTAATTGTAAGTCGTGCATTTTGATATTGAAATGAGAAAGGTTTGGCACGTCTCAGTCATGATATTTCCTAAAAATTATGTTTTTTCTGCCTGTAAGCGTAATCCTCAGAGTAGAGACTCACTGCTCATAGGATTTGCACCTTAGCTTTCACAGATGCCAGACTTTAGAAGTGCACAGTGGAAACCCCACCAGCAGCAGACTGATTCATTGTAAAGATCCCAGTTGGAATATGTCGAACTGCAGGAATGGTGATGACAAGGGACATCCTAAGGTTTATAAATGATGAAAAAGGGAATGTAGTGATGGATTCTCACAGTGGTGGTGAGCCCCCCCCCCCCCCCCGTCTTTGTGGAGGAATGACAGCAGACTCAGAGAGGGGAGAGAGCTTAACCTAGGGCTGTTCTCCTGATGAGATGAGGCTTGTGTGTTAATCTGTGCTCGCTGCTTTAACTACCCTTCAGAGCAGAGGATCGAGGGGGGGGGGATTATGCCCGTCTGTGTCTGCGTCTCCCTCAGATTTACTCTACTTCTTTTAAAAATAACTTCAAACTAGCTACATGCGCACCAGCTGTGATACTAAATAATTACTATTGTCATTACCCCGATAAATATGACTCCTTGATATTAGCTTCAACAAGCTAAGCACAAAAAAAGCAGATGGAATGGCTTGTGTAGTTTGAAAAATGAATCAACCAATGGTGTGAGTGTTGCCAGGTGAACAACAGTTTAAATATGCATATCTACATGCCTACGTTTCATTTCTATCTTCAATAATGACACTGATTATTTATCGTTTACGCTTCGAAGTTTAAATATGTATGTGGTTTAGAATCAAATATGTTACCTGTACTCACATATTAGGGTGCATGGTGCATCCTACACTGAAAATACTGAAACGTTGACTTTAATTAAATGTATTACATTTCACATTACTGCATTAGGTTAGTTAAAGGCAATAATATTAAATTGAACCTAATATTATTTATTTAAACTTAAAAGTATTGCTTTCAACTAACCTAATACAGTGATGTGAAATCTGTTGACATAATATATTTAATTAAAGTCAACGTTTCACTTTTTTCCATGTTTGTATTGTATACAGTGTAATGAACACTACATTAGGGCTCGGTAAACTCATGTATTGTAAATCAGGACAGTTCTTTGTCAGATTCATTTCAGGCTCATTGGATAGGGGATTTGATTTGATTTCTCAAATGTGGGAGCGACTTGGGGAGAACGATTCTCTGGAGAACCACAGCAGCTGTAGAGACCATCACCACGTTCAAGACCTCCAGATCATGATTCTGCTCTGCTAGCCGCAGCAACACTCTACAGCACTAACAGACTAATTGAATAGAACCATGATATCACCCCTAAGTGCAAGATTAGAAAGATGAAAAGACGTATCTCAGGAGGAGAATGATTACAAGAATAAGGGACCTGTTAGCCAGTGATCTGTGCTGCTGTCGTCTTTCTCAGCCGTGCAGGAACCATTTGTTTCTTTATTTACCATGGAGGGATATTACAGCTTATCATAATCTGTTTACTGTAGATATGGCACATTTCAGTCATCCTCAGGAGATTCAATTGTTGTGATGTCAAAAAAGTTACAATGAATTCCACAGTTTTTATAATAACTATGTAAAAAAAAGCTATTTCAATATTGTAGGTATTATGCAAAATAAATGATTATTCTTTTTAATAGCTGACCCTATAATATATGTAACCACTCTATTGATTGTATGATTATTATCAGTGGCGGCTGGTGGAATGTTTTCTAGGTAGGGCTGTGCCACATGCAATCAATTTCAGCAAACATCCAAGTATGACTTAATGCAACAAAAACAGGAGTTTTCAGTGTTAATTTACCAGTCTTACATTTGAATGCCTCCATAAACAATTTAAGCATTTGAGACTGAGGACTATGTACAGAAACTTTTATTATAATGTGAAATAACTCACTATACATCAGTAACTAGATTTCATTGATAAGTATCATATCACTGATAGTTCTGGTTCCGTCACTGTTAGTTAAAGGTCACCTATTGTGCAAAATCCACTTCTTCATGTCTCTTCTACATCAACATGTGTCCCCTCTTCTTCATGTCTCTTCTACATCAACATGTGTCCCCTCTGTGGAAAGAGACTCTGAAAGTTTCAGGAACAAAGATTCTCTCTCTTTTCGTCCGGATCCATTTCTATAAAAACCTGTCTGAAAATGAGCTGATCAGATTTTGGCCACTTTATGATGTCATAACGATTTTTTGGCTTGTGTAACCATTAGCCAATCAGCAACCAAGGTAACCCCCCCCCCCCCCACCTTATCACCTGAATCTCCCCCTAGAGCACCATTGTGTTCTGTTTGACCAAATCTCTCTCAGAGGGGCGTGGGGAGGGGCTCCTTATTTTCATCTAAAGTAAAAGAAACAGAGGGGATTATGGGATGCTACAATGCACCATCTGTTTGGTATTTTGAGCAGAACATTTCAGAGACATGTTTGTATATATCTGAGACCTATAATATATTGATGAAAAATAGTATAATAGGGGACCTTTAATAAAGAATGACAAAAGCCTATCCCAGTGACGTTCTCTTTGGTTTCTCTGAACAGGAGAGAGTTCGCTGAGCTGCTGGAGAAGTATGGCTCTAATGGAAGCACAGGATCAACACGCAACTCCCCCATACAGCAAGGTAGGAGACCCCTGTTCAGCCCTCTGTACCATAGTTGAAAGCAAAACTATTAAGTTAAACCTAGTATTTTTTATTTAAACGTAATATTATTGATTTCAACTTACCTAAAACAGTTATGTGAAATCTGCTGACATTATTCAAGTCAACGTTTCAGTTTTTCAGCGTATGTGGAATTATAGTTCTGTGTTCACACTAATGCCTAAATGGCATCATCATATAGTTCTAAAAAAACATTTCTATTTTTGACCAAGTACTAGGCCTAGAGGGCAGATGAAGCAAGTCTGCCTTTAAAAATGGCTTGTGACAAGTGCACTTCCATTACACAACCACCAACATCTGTTTGAGGCGGCAGGAGGCAGCCAGCTGCTGCAGCTTTGTTAACACACGGCTTCAGCACAGAGCCCTCTTTAGACTGTGAGTCGACCAATCAGGGTTCATCTATGGATCAGATCCCATTTCAAGTGTATGGTAGAACACCAAACATAGTGACTGTGGTTGACTCAAAGGCACAGTCACAGATGACCTGGTGAGATAATGTTGATAATTAGTGTGTAAGACATGTTGTCCGACCAGGGGAGTCAAAAGGGTTCTTTGTGTTTCAGCCACGCTGACATGTCAGAAATTCCCCCAGACGTCCGAGGGCCGGTCAGGAGGAGCTGATGGGGCCGGCTCTCGCCCCCCCCTGTACTCTGCAGCACGGCACATGGCGACGGACCAAGCTGAAATTCAGTCCGACCCTAAAACCAATCATGCGGCTCAAGAACCTGGTCAGAAACAGGCTCAAACTGTAGTGTCTGCTAGCTCAGTCCTCCATGTAGTACTTTGGGGGGGCAGTAGTTCAGTCCTCCATCTAGTGCTTTGGGGGGGCAGTAGTTCAGTCCTCCATCTAGTGCTTTGGGGGGGCAGTAGTTCAGTCCTCCATGTAGTGCTTTGGGGGGGCAGTAGTTCAGTCCCTCCATGTAGTGCTTTGGGGGGGGGGGGGCAGTAGTTCAGTCCTCCATGTAGTGCTTTGGGGGGGGCAGTAGTTCAGTCCTCCATCTAGTGCTTTGGGGGGGCAGTAGTTCAGTCCTCCATCTAGTGCTTTCGGGGGGGGGGCAGTAGTTCAGTCCTCCATGTAGTGCTTTGGGGGGGCAGTAGTTCAGTCCTCCATCTAGTGCTTTGGGGGGGCAGTAGTTCAGTCCTCCATCTAGTGCTTTGGGGGGGCAGTAGTTCAGTCCTCCATGTAGTGCTTTGAGGGGGCAGTAGTTCAGTCCCTCCATGTAGTGCTTTGGGGGGGCAGTAGTTCAGTCCCTCCATGTAGTGCTTTGGGGGGGCAGTAGTTCAGTCCTCCATGTAGTGCTTTGGGGGGGCAGTAGTTCAGTCCTCCATGTAGTGCTTTGGGGGGTCAGTAGTTCAGTCCTCCATGTAGTGCTTTGGGGGGGCAGTAGTTCAGTCCTCCATGTAGTGCTTTGGGGGGGCAGTAGTTCAGTCCTCCATGTAGTGCTTTGGGGGGGCAGTAGTTCAGTCCTCCATGTAGTGCTTTGGGGGGGCAGTAGTTCAGTCCTCCATGTAGTGCTTTGGGGGGGCAGTAGTTCAGTCCTCCATGTAGTGCTTTGGGGGGGCAGTAGTTCAGTCCTCCATGTAGTGCTTTGGGGGGGCAGTAGTTCAGTCCTCCATGTACTGCTTTGGGGGGGCAGTAGTTCAGTCCTCCATGTACTGCTTTGGGGGGGCAGTAGTTCAGTCCCTCTACTACTTTGTACATATGTAAACACATGATATGATGCATTACTGTCACTCTCAGTATTTTAAAACATATCTAAAATGTGCCACACATTAAAAAAACTACACAATTAAAATGATTTGAAGAAAATAGCATTTCTGCATACTGAGTACTTTATCTTTTGATTCACAAAGTACTTTTTACTGAAGTAGCTAGTAGCTTCCCACTGCTCCTTATACCAGGATGTTCAATTCAGAGTCTAAATCTCCCAGTGTGTGCAGTAGTGCTTTTTCCATGTGTGATGATACATCTGATAAATCCATGCTTTGCTTCATACTGTTTTACTGCCTAGAAGCAAGAGCTCTGTGTGTTCTCTAAGGATCCATGACATCTTGTTTACTACTGAGTTTCAGCATGAATCACCTCCCATAATGAAACATACCTTTGAATCTCAGCACAGGGAATGTTTACCCCAGGCAGTGGACCAACATTAACCATTCTGTGGTATATTCTGCTGTCGGCAGTGGCTTGGTCAGCATGTGTGGAGAGCCTCATTGAGCGTGCTGATATCTGACACAGCAACCAAAATATTGAAGAGTAGTTCAGAGCATGTTGTCTGCTATCTGCAAATAGTGTTATCCATACTTTTATAACCTTATAGAACACATATCCAGACCAAGACCATTATGTTGCTTACAATCCATCATCTAAATTATTATGTGTCCAATAAGTAATACATAATTATTGAGATAGATATTTAAAGCCATCTTTTTTATTACTTTGACAATTGTAGTTGTTCAGCACCCTGCAGAGCACAGGTTGAAGGACAAAAACTCACTCACTATTTTCTCTGTGTTCTCTGCATTTCCAAAGGAGGCCGCTACCTGGAGAGCACTTCCTCTGGCTCCTCGTCTCGCTCCCAGAGTCCTTTGCTGCTGAGCCCAGCTGGCACTCAGAACATGTACAACAGCAGCGGGCCCATGTTGCGCTCCCTCAGGTACCGTCAGTCTGTAGCACCCACACACACCTGTACAGAATCCACACACACCTGTACAGCACCCACACACACCCGTACAGCCTCCACACACACCTGTACATCCTCCACACATACCTGTACAGCATCCACACACACCTGTACAGCCTCCACACACACCTGTACATCCTCCACACAGACCTGTACAGCATCCACACACACCTGTACAGCCTCCACACACATCTGTACAGCACACACACACCTGTACAGCACCCACACACACCTGTACAGCCTCCACACACACCTGTACAGCCTCCACCCACACCTGTACAGCCTCCACACACACCTGTACAGCCTCCACACCTGTACAGCCTCCACACACATCTGTACAGCCTCCACACCTGTACAGCCTCCACACACATCTGTACAGCCTCCACACACACCTGTACAGCCTCCACACACACCTGTACAGCCTCCACACCTGTACAGCCTCCACACACACCTGTACAGCCTCCACACCTGTACAGCCTCCACACAGACCTGTACAGCCTCCACACCTGTACAGCCTCCACATCTGTACAGCCTCCACACACATCTGTACAGCCTCCACACCTGTACAGCCTCCACACACATCTGTACAGCCTCCACACACACCTGTACAGCCTCCACACACACCTGTACAGCCTCCACACACATCTGTACAGCCTCCACACCTGTACAGCCTCCACACACACCTGTACAGCCTCCACACCTGTACAGCCTCCACATCTGTACAGCCTCCACACACATCTGTACAGCCTCCACACCTGTACAGCCTCCACACACATCTGTACAGCCTCCACACACACCTGTACAGCTTCCACACACACCTGTACAGCCTCCACACACACCTGTACAGCCTCCACACACATCTGTACAGCCTCCACACACACCTGTACAGCCTCCACACACATCTGTACAGCCTCCACACACATCTGTACAGCCTCCACACACACCTGTACAGCCTCCACACACACCTGTACAGCCTCCACACACATCTGTACAGCCTCCACACCTGTACAGCCTCCACACACACCTGTACAGCCTCCACACCTGTACAGCCTCCACACACATCTGTACAGCCTCCACACCTGTACAGCCTCCACACACATCTGTACAGCCTCCACACACACCTGTACAGCCTCCACACACACCTGTACAGCCTCCACACACATCTGTACAGCCTCCACACACACCTGTACAGCCTCCACACACATCTGTACAGCCTCCACCCACACCTGTACATCCTCCACACAGACCTGTACAGCATCCACACACACCTGTACAGCCTCCACACACACCTGTACATCCTCCACACAGACCTGTACAGCCTCCACACACATCTGTACAGCCTCCACACCTGTACAGCCTCCACACACATCTGTACAGCACACACACACCTGTACAGCACCCACACACACCTGTACAGCCTCCACACACACCTGTACAGCCTCCACCCACACCTGTACAGCCTCCACACACATCTGTACAGCCTCCACACCTGTACAGCCTCCACACACATCTGTACAGCCTCCACACCTGTACAGCCTCCACACACATCTGTACAGCCTCCACACACACCTGTACAGCCTCCACACACACCTGTACAGCCTCCACACACATCTGTACAGCCTCCACACCTGTACAGCCTCCACACACATCTGTACAGCCTCCACACACACCTGTACAGCCTCCACACCTGTACAGCCTCCACACACATCTGTACAGCCTCCACACACACCTGTACAGCCTCCACACACACCTGTACAGCCTCCACACACATCTGTACAGCCTCCACCCACACCTGTACAGCCTCCACACACACCTGTACAGCCTCCACACACACCTGTACAGCCTCCACACACACCTGTACAGCCTCCACACACACCTGTACAGCCTCCACACACACCTGTACAGCCTCCACACACACCTGCACAGCCTCCACCCACACCTGTTCAGTGCGGTAATGTAACTCAGAACATTTATTCTAGTTCTCTACTTAAGTAAAACATGTAGGTACTTGTTCTTTACTTGAGTGTTTTTACATTATGCTACTTTATACTTTTACTCCACTACATGTTTTTTTTTACATATTTAGTTTGTAGTTACTTTGCAGATTTAGGAGATTAGTACAAAATATAAATCAACACAAATGATATTTTATTAGTATGGGATGAACACATTAATGCACCAATCATTTTTATACAATTATTTAAAAATATCTGGATGCTTAAAATGGCCATTTTGTGTAACAAGTTATTTTATTGTTGGTACTATTTATTGCTAGCACTTTTTTACTTTTTGTACTTTTTACTACACTGTAGTATTGCTATTTTGACTTAAAGGTGGGGTGGGTAATTTTGGAGAAACCGGCTCGAGATCGCTAGAATTTGAAAATACACAACCGGAAAAAATCTGCCACTTCCTTACAGAGCCCCTCCTCCAACACACACGAACGCGCACATGACCAATGAGGGCATGAGATAAGTTTGTGCACAGATGGAAGGCTGACAGGCAGGTAGGCCATCCAGTTATTTTAGCCGGGCCGGCTAAAATGATTGGTCGTGCTTTTTACAGTACTACGGCTTCCACTGATGACATTTTTTTATGGATTTATTATCAAAGCATTTAATGTATTCATTGCTATCGGGATGTTAAGAGCATTCCATGGAATATAACAAGTGTTTCTGAAGTGAATTACCTACCCCACCTTTAAGTCATGAATCACTCTGTCCATGTGTCACCCAGTCATCCAGGTGAAGGAGTGATCCAGCTCATCTCAGTGGCGCGATCCAGCAGTTTGGGCATCACCATCGGGGGAGGCTCCAACAAACCTGACGGCCCCGCAGTCTTCATCCAGGAGGTGCTGTCGGGGGGAGACTGTCACCGGGTGAGAGAGGGAATCAAACCCTCAACTGCAGATGTTGAGAGGGAACATGGAAGGTGTAACCAAGGGAACTATATTGCTCAGAGCCATACTAACATCAGTGATGTAAAGTAACTTAGTACATGTACTCAAGTACTGCACTTAAGTACTTTTTTGACATATTTTTACTTTAATTAAGTATTTCCATTTAATGCTACTTTATACTTCTATTTCCTACATTTCAGAGTTGCATATCGTACTTATTACTCCACTACATTTATTTGTATAACTCTCACTTACTAGTTACTTTGTACATAATTACACATACAGTATATGCTGATATAGTACAGTGCAGTACCGCACTACTAATCTACACAGTATCTGAATTTTGGTCCACATTGAGCAAAAACAATTATTACTGACATACAACTAAAATGTTCTTAGATGTATAAAAACAAATTTATAACCAAAATGAACCATAAAATACTGTGAAAATATCCATTCTGCAAGTACTGTCACTGTTGATTCTTGAAGTACATTTAGCGGATCATACTTCTGTTCTTCATATTATTCTGAAACGGGTCAGGATACAGAATGAGTACTTTTACTTTTTGTACTTTAAGTATATTTTGATGCTATTAGTTTTGTACTTTCACTTAAAGTGGACCTATCATGCTATATTTAAATGATATATTGTAGGGCCATACCTATATAAGGAATATTTATACGTTTCTGTTTTCAAAATACCAAACAGATCATGCATTTTAGCCATGCATTTTCGCTCTATGTGCTGTTTGCTGTCTACGGGTCTGATTCTGCTGACCACGCCCCCCTGCAGGAGAGGGGAGACGTGCTCTGATCAGCTGCTGGGCTGTCAGAAGAGGGGGAGAAAAAGAGATCTCCGTCCTCCGTGTTTTATTATATAGAGTCGTTATTCATTTGTTTTAAAGCTCAATAAATAACAAAGAAGACCTTTGACCGGCACTTTTCTAATTTTGTCCGGAAGATTTAAACTTTAACGGACATCTTGACCGGCGAAAGAAACTGAAACTGAAACTCTGCCGCACGGTCCCCTCGTTCCTTGGAAGAGGCGGAGAGGTGGGTGTTTGTCATCTGCTGGTGGACTAACCGGAGAGAATTACAGTGCTTGCCTCGACGGGGAGGGATTGCATTGAATTAAAGCAGCGGGAGCAAACGCTTGCCTCGGGGAGGGAGAAAAAAAGCCACAGCGGAGAATAAACAGAAGGGTAACCATGGTAACTATGGGCGGGAAGTCTTCTTCGCTGCTTTTGTGGCAGACTACAGCGCCACTTACAGGCCTGGCATATGTACTACAGCGTCTCCAGCGCTTTCGAGCGGCAATGGCCGGCCGTGGCCCAACCCCACATTCCCCTGATAGGTGGAGAGTTGGCCCAATAGCCGTAGCGCCACTTCTGTGACGTCAGGACAGTGTTCAAATCTGGATCAGTCTGCATCAGATCCGTTGCAGCCCCTTTTTTAGAGATTTGGGTATGGAGGAAAATAGAGAGGGTTGTGTTTTCTGACACTTGGTGAGTTCCCTGGAACACCGGGGACACATATTCATGTAGAAAAGACGTACAAAAGTGCATTTTGCATGATAGGTCCCCTTTAAGTAGCATTTCAAAACTACGGCTTTTACATGTGGTGGAGTATTTTAAGACCATAGTATTGGTACTTTTACTTAAGTAAAGGATCTGAGTACTTCTTCCAACATTGATAGTATCTACACTTTATCATTAGCAAACGCCTTCTTACTTACCCAATAATAAGACATGTTCACACTGATCACGTTGATCCCAACGTCTGACTGAAATGTCCTTGATTTTGTCCAAGGCAGCCGCCACATTCCAATTGGATGAAGTGCATGAGGATTGTAGGTCTTACATTAGATACACAAATTCCCCTACAATATGGTAACAACAGAATAAATCATACTGTTATTTGACTTCAGTGTCTCCCATGAGCCCAGACTGGAGGACTACGACGATAAGAACTGAGTGAGATGGATTCAGTGCAGCAGTGAGGGACTGCTTGTAGGGAAATTAAGTAATGAAGATGGAGGAAGGAAGAGGAGGGACACAGGTGGAGCAGGAAGTAAAGAGTGCATGTTTGGGCGTAGGCCTTAGATTAGCATAAGATACTGTACTGCTGAGTCATGCCTCGGGTTAAAGGCTGTTTCTGTGACTAGCTGTACAGAACAGACATGACATCCTCTGTCATCTCCACCATAGTGGACACAGTTATACAGCGTGGGGACCATCCTGCACACTTACTGAACTCAAACACACCTTAACATGTACAGATATATGATTAGACGACCTACTGGCCAAGACATTAAACACGTTTCCTAAACTGACGCTTTAGTTTTGCAACTGACTAGTTTTAGTCTTATTACTTAAGTTAAAATGTAAATGTGAAAGTAACTGAAAGTAACAAAAACTGAAAGGAATGCAGTCAAATTAGATATAAGTCAGTCAGTCGTGATAAATGACAGGCCAGTGGGAAGTCAAAGCAGATTATACACTACTGAAGTGAGGAGAGACGTTGTTACTGCTGCAGCGTCTGCATCAGAGCATGGGCCTGTTGTGTTTGTCATCAACACATACATTGAATGACAAACATATTAAATACAGAGAGCAATTTGAACAAAATAAGTATAATCCTAAATCTCTGAAAGATAATCAAGAAGTATCATCGTTTTAATGCTGGTAAACATGTATCATACACACAGCACATACAGCACCCAGGGGTGCTTACATCATTGTCTAAACATACAGTGCATTCATAATGAATCCTCTGTGTTGCCATTTTGAAATCTCTGTTGCATCATTTTGAAATGAACAGTGCTAGATGTACTACACTACATGCTAAGCAATGCAGGTTGGTTTCTTTTTAGAAAACTTGAGCAGTTGGTGCATTTTCTCATGATAAGGGAGATGGTCTTCGAGGTCCCAATCCGGGCAGCTGGACCCTTCAATGAGCACAGCTTCCATTGATACTACTGTAGATGAGATCAGAACAGAGTATAACAGTCTGCATCCAACCACCATGTGCAAAGAGTAGACAAGAGCATGAGGTTTAAATAAATTCACATAGCAAACAATGTTGTAGTAATGTACTTACATGATGATGGTGCAGCCAAAAGTTCTTCTGAAAATGAGCAGGCAGGGGGGGCTTTCTTGATCAGGCGTTGTTGTGCCGTTTAACAAGGCTGGAGGTGTTGAAAGACCAGGAGAGATCATCAGAGATGTTGATGCCGAGGAATTTGAAGGTGGAGACACGTTCTACCTCACAGGGACAGCACATGCCTTGAGCACACCATGATATGCCATCTGGGCCACCAGCCTTCAGCGTTCACCCTGCTTAGTGCAGATTGAACAGCATGGTCTGATGTTCTGTTCTTTTGGTGGGGGGGTTGCTTTGATGGCTGATGTTTTATTGTTCCAATCACAACGAGCATACAAGTTGTTGAGCATGTCTGGAAATGAGTTATCAGTGGTAAATATATAATTATGCAAAAAACATCAAAGTGCCCTTTGCCAAAACTGTTCCTTTGTTTTTCCCTAAAACACATGATTCTTTGTGGTCTTATGTCCCCTTGACTAAAGACAGTACCCATGAGGTGACAGACATAACAATCCTGTTCATTCATTGAATCCTCTTGAAGGAATTCATGCTGGACTAAAGAATGTGAAACACTGCCTGTCTCAGTGTCACTGCCGCTCTGTGAGAGGAGTCCCAGGACAGATACTGGACACCAGTGTGAGGTCAGCCAGGACTCTGGGGACATCAGCCTGTCCTCCACACAGTGCACTGCTGCAAGCATGTGAGGGAGGAGGTGAGGAGAACAAGTGAATGTTCCATCTATGCTGACAGGAAGCTGCTGTTGATGGTGATGGAGGAGCTCTGTGTGGCTGCAGAGTCTCAGGAAACTAAGGGAACACACTCATTTGTGCAGGACAGTCAAAATACACTGCAGCCTCTCATCTGCTGGAGGGTAGAGATCCACAGAGAGGTGAACATGAAGGCTTCATCAGCACACTCCAGCTGTACCATAAATGAACCGTGAGATCAGTTAACTGTTCAGCTGATAAATGATGAATCCAGTTACTGCAACGTTAACTTTGTTGTTGTTATTATTTTGGCTGTCATTCATTGAGCATAGTGCTAGTTCTGGTGGAGCGCAGTCTCTGTTGCATTGGCTGATCGGCATTAGCCTTTTCATTTACACGTCATCATGGCTCATTCATATTGAAATACTACTAATCCTAAACATGCAGTGGCAAAGTCTGAATGCTCGTCAGCTGCTGGGCTGCCAGCAGATTAGAAATGTGCGATCATGCTCTGACTGACTCTGCAGACGTGCAGGGTCACCCTCCACCATATCGGGGTCTTTGGAGTCAGTTGGTCAGGTCTGCATTCCTCCAAATGTAATGCTCTGATGTGAATGTTGAACTTTTCGACATATGTTTCTCCCCTAAACCATCAGTTTCTTCAATCTGTGGGGGTCTTTACATTAAATCCTGATTCGATGTTGAATTAGAGCCAACAATCCCAACTATAGGTGGACTCGCAGCACCCCTCCCCCCACTCAATTTGCACATACAGCTTCCTTCTCTCTTTCTCTCCGGCTTCCTCAGCTTCTCCCTTCCCAATCCCATCCTCCTCGCCTCTGTGCGCCCACTCTCCGTCAGCTGTGGCAACATGACAAGAGAACACTGGAACATCACTGCTGTTTGTATTCTGGAAGAAAGCTGTTTCCAAGCAGATGTTGCTTCTTGTACCCTGCAAGATTTTCAATCCTTTTTATTCAAGATGCCAGGGAGTAAATCAAAGAAAGCGCCTCAGAGCTAACAAGATATCCCATGATCCCTGTGGACAGTACTTTGAGCACTGGTTTGTACCTTTTGGTGCAAGATTTAAAAATACTTTTATATGATTATGAATTATGAATGAATTTTGGCCTTAGCTGTTCTATTTGTATATATTTATTTTCATTTTAGGTTGCATCTGAAAGCCACATCCATCTTACCGTTATATAGTCCTATCCCAAATAGAAGCATTTCAACAACAGATTTCTCCCATTCGAAAACTGAGCCAATGTTGGAATCTTTTGAACCAGAATACTTGTTTTTGTTCTCTTCAAACTTCGTTTTGTTGTGTTTGACGTGTCTTGGTTATTATTTTCCATTCAAATGATTGTATTTTGTCTTTTGTCCTCTGTCTGAGTTCTGATTTGCATATCAAAGAAAGAAGTACTTTAGAATAACATGTACAAGGTGTAATCACACATGTTGTGTGCTTAACTAGAATCATTATCACATAAACCTGCCGTTAACATGTGCGGCACAGACATACAACACGAATGACATTATGTCGTAGAGCTGACAAAATGTGTGTTTTTTTAAGCATAACTTGGTTGACTTTTTCTCATGAAGGCACAGTTAAGAACATGTTCAAGATATCAGAGTGATAATGGCCCAGCCTGCAATAGTATGGCTAATACCAAACAAAGCATCAGGGACACATCACACGTGACTTCAGCCTGTCATTTCATCTTTTCTTGCTCCCTCTTATAAGTAAAAACACTTCTATGGCACATCTGTAACATGCACATTTACAGTAGCAGAAAAAGAGGAAGTATGTTGCTGTCAGGGGGGGGGGGACAGTTTACCAGTAATTTAATTGAATATTGGACATAACTCTTACACATTCACCATTGTTTACATGCATATATGGGTTCAGACACAAAAAAATACATTTCAAACGCCAATAAGTCATTGCATTAATCCAGATTTCCCGCGGTGAGGCTGCAGAGCATCATGGATGGATGCATGACGTTTCTTTTGGTCCATTTGCTTCACGCACGCCTCTGGAATCTAAATCCCCAATAACAGATGGTGAATGGGACAGGGTAGTATTACTGTAGTCAACTGCATCAGAGACAGGGCACAGTAAAGCATGCTGGACTGTATGTCATAACGTCTCTTTTCCTCACGCAACACTGTAAATAATGCCTGGCTCTGTTCAGTCTCTCAGTCTTCTGCTTATGGAAGCAGGTTGTCAATGTCCTCTAAATCCCAGCTCTAATCCTCT